>NW_026264987.1:1118319-1148690 GCF_000817695.3 Arachis duranensis | reverse complement strand
CCCGCCTTCAGGAGTTTGAAGCTCGTCACAGTCATTCAATCATTGAATCTTACTCAGAATACCACAGACAAGGCTTAGACCTTCCGGATTCTCTTGAATGCCGCCATCAGTTCTAGCTTATACCACGAAGATTCTGATTAAAGAATCCAAGAGACATCTACTTAATCTAAGGTAGAACGGAGGTGGTTGTCAGGCACACGTTCATAGTTGAGAATGATGATGAGTGTCACGGATCATCACATTCATCCGGTTTAAGAACAAGTGATATCTTAGAATGGAAGCAAGCATGATTGAATGAAAAACAGTAGTATTTGCATTAATCCATCAAGACACAGCAGAGCTCCTCACCCCCAACCATGGGGTTTAGAGACTCATGCTGTAAGAAGTACACAAAGGAATGTGTAAAGTGTCATGAGGTACAGATACAATGTCAAAAGATCCTATTAATAGTGAACTAGTAACCTAGGGTTTACAGAGTTGAGTAAATGACAGAAAAATCTACTTCCGGGCCCACTTGGTGTGTGCTTGGGCTGAGCATTGAAACATTTTCGTGTAGAGACTCTTCCTGGAGTTAAACGCTAGCTTTTATGCCAGTTTTGGCGTTTAACTCCAATTTCTATGCCAGTTCTAGCGTTAAACGCTGGGAATTTTGAAGCTGATTTGCAACGCCGGTTTGGGCCATCAAATCCTGGGAAAAGTATGGACTATTATACATTGCTGGAAAGCCCAGGATGTCTACTTTTCAACGCCATTGAGAGCGCGCCAATTGGGCTTCTGTAGCTCCAGAAAATCCACTTTGAGTGCAGGGAGGTCAGAATCCAACAGCATCTGCAGTCCTTTTAGCCTCTGAATCAGATTTTTGCTCAGATCCCTCAATTTCAGCCAGAAAATACCTGAAATCACAGAAAAACACACAAACTCATAGTAAAGTCCAGAAAAGTGAATTTTAATTAAAAACTAATAAAAATATACTAAAAACTAACTAAATCCTACTAAAAACATACTAAAAACAATGCCAAAAAGCGTATAAATTATCCGCTCATCAATAGCCGTGCCGTGACAGGGTGCGTTGACCATTTTAACTGAGAGGATAGGATGCAACCATTGACAAATGTGATGCCTCCAGACGATTAGCCGTGCCGTGACAGGGCATTTGGATCATTTTCCCGAGAGAAGACCGAAAGTAGCCATTGACAATGGTGCTGCATTACATAAAGCTTGCCATGGAAAGGAGTAAGACTGATTGGATGAAGACAGCAGGAAAGCAGAGGTTCAGAGGAACGAAAGCATCTCTATACGCTTATCTGAAATTCTCACCAATGATTTACATAAGTGTTTCTATCCTTATTCTATTATCTATTTTTGAAAACTCCATTACTGTTTTATATCTGCCTGACTGAGATTTACAAGGTGACCATAGCTTGCTTCATACCAACAATCTCCGTGGGATTCGACCCTTACTCACGTAAGGTATTACTTGGACGACCCAGTGCACTTGCTGGTCAGTTACACGGAGTTGTGAACCATGGTATTGGCACCATGTTTTTGGCGCCATTGCCAGGGAAAGAAAGAGCAATGAATTTTACATAATTAAAGTGTAATCACGATTCCGCGTACCAAGTTTTGGCGCCGTTGCCGGGGATTGTTCGAGTTTGGACAACTGACGGTTCATCTTGTTGCTCAGATTAGGTAATTTTCTTTTTGTTTTATTTTCAAAAATTTTTCAAAAATCTTTCAAAAATCTTTCTTTTGTTTTCGAAAAAAAATAATAAAAATAATGTTTTCAAAAATAAATTATTCTATGGCTTCAAAACTTTCACGAATGAATTCTAGAGTTTCATGGTAACATGTTGAATCCTATCTGGCTGTAAAGCCATACCCAAACTCCTTAAGGATTGGTCTTCAACTAATCACCTCAATGGATGTAAATCCATTCTAAAGCTTGACTAGCTGTTAAGCCAGGTCTAACCTTCAGATTGGAGCTTGAGACTAAAGAGTACAAGATTCCTGGAATTCATATTAAAGATTTTGAAATTCTTATTTTTTCTTTTTCATATAATTTTTGAAAAAAAATCCAAAAAAAACTAGAAAAAAATCAAAAAAATCAAAAATATTTTTGTGTTTCTTGTTTGAGTCATGTGTCATGTTATAAGTTTGGTGTCAATTGCATATTCATCTTGCATTTTTCGAAAATTTCATGCATTCATGATGTTCTTCATGATCTTCAAGTTGTTCTTGGTAAGTCTTCTTGTTTGATCTTTGCATTTGCATGTTTTGTGTCTTTTCTTGTTTTTCATATGCATTCTTGAATTCTTAGTGGCTAAGCATTAAAGAATTCTAAGTTTGGTGTCTTGCATGTTTTCTTTGCATTAAAAATTTTCAAAAATATGTTCTTGATGTTCATCATGATCTTCATAGTGTTCTTGGTGTTCATCTTGACATTCATAACATTCTTGCATGCATTCATTGTTTTGATCCATAACTTTCATGCATTGCATCATTTTTCTTATTTTTCTCTCTCATCATAAAAATTCAAAAATCAAAAAAATATCTTTCCCTTTTTCTCTCTTAAAATTTCGAAAATTAGATTTGACTTTTTCAAAAATTTTTAAAATCTAGTTGTTTTCTATAAGTCAAATCAAAATTTCAATTTAAAAATCTTATCTTTTTCAAAATCTTTTTCAAAAATAAAATCTTTTTCATTTTTCTTAGTTATTTTCGAAAATTTCAAAAATATTTTTCAAAAATCTTTTTCTTATCTTTATCACATGATTTTCAAAAATAACATCATCAATTAATGTTTTGATTCAAAAATTTCAAGTTTGTTACTTGCTTGTTAAGAAAGATTCAAACTTTAAATTCTAGAATCATATCTTGTGATTTCTTGTGAATCAAGTCATTAATTGTGATTTTAAAAATCAAATCTTTTTCAAAAACTAATTTCTATCATATCTTTTCAAAAATATCTTCTTATCTTACCTTTTTTAAAAATTTGATTTCAAAATATCTTTTCTAACTTCCTAACTTATCTTTTCAAAAATTTGTTTCAACTAACTAACTAACTTTTTGTTTGTTTCTTACCTTTTTCAAAACTACCTAACTAACTCTCTCTCTCTAATTTTCGAAAATATCTTTCCCCTTTTTCAAAATTTCTTTTTAATTAACTAATTATTTTATTTTTTATTTTAATTTTTGAAAAAAACCACTAACTTTTTTTCAAAAACTATTTTCGAAAATCACTAACTCTTTTTCAAAAATTATTTTCGAAAATCCTCTCCCTCTCTCATCTTATTCTATTTATTTATTCATCTACTAACATCTCTTCCTCACATCACTCACCAAATTCGAACCCCCTCTTCTATCTGTGTTCGAATTTTTTCTTCTTTTCTTCTACTCACATAAGAGAACCTCTATACTGTGGTAAAAAGGATCCCTATTATTATTATTATTATTATTATTTTTCTGTGCCCTCTTCTTTGTCATATGAGCAGGAGCAAGGACAAGAACATTCTTGTTGAAGTAGATCCAGAACCTGAAAGGACTCTGAAGAGAAAACTAAGAGAAGCTAAATTACAACAATCCAGAGCTAACCTTTCAGAAATTTTCGAACAGGAAGAGGAGATGGCAGCGAAAATAATAATAATGCAAGGAGAATGCTTGGTGACTTTACTGCACCTAATTTCAATTTACATGGAAGAAGCATCTCTATCCCTACCATTGGAGCAAACAATTTTGAGCTGAAACCTCAGCTAGTTTCTCTGATGCAGCAGAACTGCAAGTTTCATGGACTTCCATCTGAAGATCCTTTTCAGTTCTTAACTAAATTCTTGCAGATCTGTGATACTGTTAAGACTAATGGAGTAGATCCTGAAGTCTACAGGCTCATGTTTTTCCCTTTTGCTGTAAGAGACAGAGCTAGAGTGTGGTTGGACTCTCAACCTAAAGACAGCCTGAACTCTTGGGATAAGGTGGTCAAGGCTTTCTTAGCCAAGTTCTTTCCTCCTCAAAAGCTGAGTAAGCTTAGAGTGGATGTTCAAACCTTCAGACAGAAGGAATGTGAATCCCTCTATGAAGCTTGGGAGAGATACAAAGGACTGACCAAAAAGTGTCCTTCTGACATGCTTTCAGAATGGACCATCCTAAACATATTCTATGATGGTCTGTCTAACTTAGCTAAGATGTCATTGGATACTTCTGCAGGTGGATCCATTCACCTAAAGAAAACGCCTGTAGAAGCTCAAGAACTCATTAACATGGTTGCTAATAACCAGTTCATGTACACTTCTGAGAGGAATCCTGTTAGCAATGGGACGCCTATGAAGAATGGAGTTCTTGAAATTGATACTCTGAATGCCATATTGGCTCAGAACAAAATATTGACTCAGCAAGTCAATATGATCTCTCAGAGTCTGAATGGAATGCAAGCTGCATCCAACAGTACTCAAGAGGCATCTTCTGAAGAAGAGGCCTATGATCCTGAGAACCCTGCAATAGCAGAGGTAAATTACTTAGGTGAACCTTATGGAAACACCTATAACTCATCATGGAGAAATCATCCAAATTTCTCATGGAAGGATCAACAAAAGCCTCAACAAGGCTTTAATAATGGTGGATGAAACAGGTTTAGCAATAGCAAGCCTTTTCCATCATCAACTCAGCAACAGACAGAGAACTCTGAACAAAATACTTCTAACTTAGCAAACTTAGTCTCTGATCTGTCTAAGGCCACTGTAAGTTTCATGAATGAAACAAGGTCCTCAATTAGAAATTTGGAGGCACAAGTGGGCCAGCAGAGTAAAAGGATCACTGAAATCCCTCCTAGTACTCTCCCAAGTAATACAGAAGAGAATCCAAAAGGAGAGTGCAAGGCCATTGAACCAATTACCATGGCCGAACCTAGAGAGGAAGGAGAGGACGTGAATCCCAAGGAGGAAGACCTCCTGGGACGTCTAGTGATCAATGAGGAGGTTCCCTCTGAGGAACCAAAGGAATCTAAGGCTCACTTAGAGACCATAGAGATTCCATTGAACCTCCTTACGCCCTTCATGAGCTCTGATGAGTATTCTTCTTTTGAAGAGAATGAAGATGTCACTGAAGAGCAATTTGCCAAGTTCCTTGGTGCAATCATGAAGCTGAATGCCAATTTATTTGGTATTGAGACTTAGGAAGATGAACCTCCCTTGTTCACCAATGAACTAAGTGATCTGGATCAACTGAGATTGCCTCAGAAGAAACAGGATCCTGGAAAGTTCTTAATACCTTGCACCATAGGCACCATGATCTTTAAAGCTCTGTGTGACCTGGGTTCAGGTATAAACCTCATGCCCCTCTCTGTAATAGAGAAACTGGGAATCTATGGGGTGCAAGCTGCTAAAATCTCATTAGAGATGGCAGACAATTCAAGAAAACAGGCTTATGGACAGGTAAAGGACGTGCTAGTAAAGGTTAAAGGCCTTTACATCCCTACTGATTTCATAGTCTTGGATACTGAAAAGGATGAGGATGAATCCATCATCCTAGGAAGACCTTTCTAGCCACAGCAAGAGCTGTGATCGATGTGGACAGAGGAGAATTGACCCTTCAATTGAATAAGGACAACCTTGTGTTTACAACTCAAGGATCTCTCTCTGCATCCATGGAGAGGAAGCATAAAAAACTTCTCTCAAAACAGAGTCAAACAAAGCCCCCACAGTCAAACTCTAAGTTTGGTGTTGGGAGGCCACAACCAAACTCTAAGTTTGGTGTTGGAGAGTCTCAACAATGCTCTAAACATCTGTGAGGTTCCATGAGAGCCCACTGTCAAGCTATTGACATTAAAGAAGCGCTTGTTGGGAGGCAACCCAATTTTTATTTATCTAACTATATTTTTCTTAGTTATATGTCTTTATAGGTTCATGATCATGTGGAGTCACGAAAAAAATAAAAAAAAATTGAAAACGGAATCAAAAACAGCAGAAGAAAAATCACACCCTGGAGGAGGAGCTCACTGGCGTTTAAACGCCAGTAAGGAGCATGTTTTGGGCGTTCAACGTCAGAACAGAGCATGGTTCTGGCGCTGAACGCCAGAAATGGGCAGCATCTGGGCGTTTGAATGCCAGAAATGCACCCTGGAGGAGAGCTGGCGCTGAACGCCCAGAACAAGCATGGTTCTGGCGTTCAACGCCAGAAATGGCCAACAAATGGGCGTTGAACGCCCAAAATGGGCACCAATCTGGCGCTGAACGCCCAGAGTTGTGTGCAAAGGCATTTTACATGCCTAATTTGGTGCAGGGATGTAAATTCTTGACACCTCAGGATCTGTGGACCCCACAGGATCACCTCAGGATCTGTGGACCCCACAGGATCCCAGCCTAACATATTCCCACCTTACCTCCTAATGATCCTATAACACACTTCCCTCTTCACGCAAGAACCCTTCACCACTCACATCCATTACTCCCCTAAAACCATCATACAACCCACCTACACCCACCCACTCAATTTCACACAACACAACCCTCTCTCCCTCTTCTCCATTTCTTCTTCTCCTTCTTCTATTCTCTCCTCTTTTGCTCGAGGGCGAGCAACATTCTAAGTTTGGTGTGGTAAAAACATAGCTTTTTTGTTTTTCCATAACCATTGATGGCACCTAAGGCCAGAGAAACCTCTAGAAAGAGGAAAGGAAAGACAAAAGCTTCCATCAAGGGTCTATAGCTCAGTAGTAGAATATTTGACTGCAAATCAAGAGATCCCTAAGATACCTCAGGGGATACATTTTCTTCCACACAATTATTGGAAGCAACTAAGGGTGGAACATCAAGAGCACTCCATCATCCTTCATGAAATTAGAGAAGATCAAAAAGCAATGAGGGAGGAGCAACAAAGACAAGGAAGAGACATAGAAGAGCTCAAGGACATAATTGGTTCCTCAAGAAGGAAACGCCACCATCACTAAGGTGGATTCATTCCTTGTTCTTATTTCTTCTGTTTTTCGTTTTCTATGTTATGTGCTTATCTGTGTTTGTGTCTTCATTACATGATCATTAGTAGATAGTAACTTTGTCTTAAAGTTATGAATGTCCTATGAATCCATCACCTCTCTTAAATAAAAAATGTTTTAATTCAAAAGAACAAGAAGTACATGAGTTTCGAATTTATCCTTGAACTTAGTTTAATTATATTGATATGGTGACAATGCTTCTTGTTTTCTGAATGAATGCTTGAACAGTGCATATGTCTTTTGAAGTTGTTGTTTAAGAATGTTAAATATGTTGGCTCTTGAAAGAATGATGACTAGGAGACATGTTATTTGATAATCTGAAAAATCATAAAAATGATTCTTGAAGCAAGAAAAAGCAGCAAAGAACAAAGCTTGCAGAAAAAAAATAGGCAAAAAAAAATAGAAAGAAAAAGAAAAAGCAAGCAGAAAAAGCCAAAGCTCTTAAAACTAAGAGGCAAGAGCAAAAAGCCAATAACCCTTAAAACCAAAAGGCAAGGGCAAATGAAAAGGATCCCAAGGCTTTGAGCATCAGTGGATAGGAGGGCCTAAAGGAATAAAATCCTGGTCTAAGCGGCTAAACCAAGATGTCCCTAACCATGTGCTTGTGGCGTGAAGGTGTCAAGTGAAAACTTGAGACTGAGCGGTTAAAGTCAAGGTCTAAAGCAAATAAAGAGTGTGCTTAAGAACCCTGGACACCTCTAATTGGGGACTCTAGCAAAGCTGAGTCACAATCTGAAAAGGTTCACCCAATTATGTGTCTGTGGCATTTATGTATCCGGTGGTAATACTGGAAAACAAAGTGCTTAGGGCCACGGCCAAGACTCATAAAGAAGTTGTGTTCAAGAATCATCATACTGAACTAGGAGAATTAATAACACTATCTGAAATCTGAGTTCCTATAGATGCCAATCATTCTGAACCTCAATGGATAAAGTGAGATGCCAAAACTATTCAAGAGGCAAAAAGCTATAAGTCCCGCTCATTTGATTGGAGCTATGTTTCATTGATAGTTTGGAATTTATAGTATATTCTCTTCTTTTTATCCTATTTGATTTTCAGTTGCTTGGGGACAAGCAACAATTTAAGTTTGGTGTTGTGATGAGCGGATAATTTATACGCTTTTTGGCACTGTTTTTAGTATGTTTTTAGTAGAATCTAGTTACTTTTAGGGATGTTTTCATTAGTTTTGATGTTAAATTCACATTTCTGGACTTTACTATGAGTTTGTGTGTTTTTCTGTGATTTCAAGTATTTTCTGGCTGAAATTGAGGGACTTGAGCAAAAATCAGATTCAGAGGTTGAAGAAGGACTGCTGATGTTGTTGGATTCTGACCTCCCTTCACTCAAAATGGATTTTCTGGAGCTACAGAACTCAAAATGGCGTGATTCCAATTGCGATGGAAAGTAGACATCCAGGGCTTTCCAGCAATATATAATAGTCTATACTTTATCCGAGTTTAGACGATGTAAATTGGCGTTCAATGCTAGCTTTCTGCCCAATTCTGGAGTTCAGCGCCAGAAATGGATCAAAAACCAGAGTTGAACGCCAGAAATGGATCAAAACCTGGCGTTCAACTCCACAAATGGCCTCTGCACGTGGAAAGTTAAAGCTCAGCCCAAGCACACCAAGTGAGCCCCGGAAGTGGATTTATGCATCAATTACTTACTCATGTAAACCCTAGTTGCTAGTTTATTATAAATAGGACATTTTACTAGTGTATTTGACATCTTTGGACGCCTGGTTCTTAGATCAGAGGGGCTGGCCATTCGGCCATGCCTGGACCTTTCACTTATGTATTTTTAACGGTAGAGTTTCTACACTCCATAGATTAAGGTGTGGAGCTCTGCTGTTCCTCACAGATTAATGCAAAGTACTACTATTTTTCTATTCAATTCAACTTATTCCACTTCTAAGATATTCATTCGTACTTCAACTTGAATGTGATGAACATAACAATCATCATCATTCCCTATGAACGTGTGCCTGACAACCACTTCCGTTCTACATTAGATTGAATGAGTATCTCTTGGATCCCTTAATCAGGATCTTCGTGGTATAAGTTAGAACCCATGGATGGCCATTCATGAGGATCCGAAAGGTCTAAACCTTGTCTGTGGTATTCTGAGTAGGATTCATGGATTGAATAACTGTGACGAGCTTCAAACTCGCGATTGCTGGGCGTAGTGACAGACGCAAAAGGATAGTAAATCCTATTACAGCGTGACAGAGAACCGACAGATGAATAGCCGTGCCGTGATAGGGTGCATTGACCATTTTCACTGAGAGGATAGGATGCAACCATTGACAAAGGTGATGCCTCTAGACGATTAGCCGTGCCGTGACAGGGCATTTGGATCATTTTCCCGAGAGAAGACCGAAAGTAGCCATTGACAATGGTGATGCATTACATAAAGCTTGCCATGGAAAGGAGTAAGAATGATTGGACGAAGACGGCAGGAAAGCAGAGGTTCAGAGGAATGAAAGCATCTCTATGCGCTTATCTGAAATTCTCACTAATGATTTACATAAGTGTTTCTATCCTTATTCTATTATCTATTTTCGAAAACTCCATTACTGTTTTATATCTGCCTGACTGAGATTTACAAGGTGACCATAGCTTGCTTCATACCAACAATTTCCGTGGGATTCGACCCTTACTCACGTAAGGTATTACTTGGACGACCCAGTGCACTTGCTGGTCAGTTACACGGAGTTGTGAACCATGGTATTGGCACCATGTTTTTGGCGCCATTGCCAGGAAAAGAAAGAGCAATGAATTTTACATAATTAAAGTGTAATCACGATTCCGCGTACCAGTCACTAACATTTATCCCTTTTAATTAAGTGGATTGCAACTTGTGAATGGGCATAGCATCCCAACTTGTTTAACTTTCCCTTACTTAGTAAGAGATAACTAAACGGGATAACCTTTAATCATTAATTAATCCAGAGAGTAATCCAACAATAGCGGGACTTCCAACTAATCAACTCCCAATCAAGGCTTTTATTTACATTATTCACATTCTCCAATTTTATTCCCTGTTTACTCAACTTGAACCTTTTTGAAAACATCTGATTAATAAAATAGCACACTTTTCTGCAACTCGTTGGGAGACGACATGGGATTCATACTCCCAATATTTTAAAATTTAAATTTCTGTGACACCTTTCTAAATTGATAAGTGGATTTCTGGTGAATTAAGAACTATACTTGCAACGTACACATTTTAATAATTTTTAATTTACTGATTTCTGCCGCATCAATTTTTGGCGCCGTTGCCGGAGAGTTGTAACTGTGTGTTAATTTATTGATTGGTATTTATTTTTATTGCAATTTTTTCTTTTCTTTCTTTTCATTCTACCACTATGAATTGCACGTTTCTTTCGTTAAATGACGCGTTCGCTTCCTGATCCAAGCTTGCCAGCATTTGATCCTGAAATTGAAAGAACTATTTCACATATAAGGCGAGCTAGGCGTAGGCGACTCCTCTTTGAGGACGATCCTGAACCATCATTTAAGGAAGAAACAAACCCCCTCTCCACTGATCCAGTTCATTTACGTGCAGGTGACATGGCAGCGCCCAGAAGAGTCACCATCCAGGAGGAAGGAGCCTCTGATTTTACGCTCCAACCATTCCAGACGCACTGCCCAGCAGTAGATGTAGATTTTGAAATAAAGTCTTCACTACTTAACTTGATGCCCAAATTTCATGGCTTACCTGCTCAAGAGCCTATCAAGCATCTTAGAGATTTTCAGACCGCTTGTTCTACTGTTAAGCGTGATGAGGCTGATGAAATCTCTATTCTATTGAAAGCCTTCCCATTTTCTCTAGAGGTAAAGGCAAGAGAGTGGTACTACACTCAGCCCCGAGAAACTGTTTCCAACTGGGATACGCTTAGGAGAGAATTTTTGGATAAATTCTTTCCAGCTGAAGTAGCTGATAAGCTAAGGAAGGACATGTCTATGATCATTCAGGATGAATCTGAGACCCTCTATGAATACTTGGAATGCTTCAATACACTTCGAGATGCATGTCCCCATCATATGATTGACGAGATAGTTTTGCTCGGTTACTTTAAACAGGGTTTGAGATCTCAAGATAGGACCACACTTGAAGGTGCTTGCAATGGTTCTATGAAAAAGTACAAGACTACGGAAGAAGCATGGCAATTGATCAGAGACTTAGCTGACTCTACTAGGAATCATAGGCAGAGACAAAGTCGGTCAAGAGCTGTTGCGGAGGTATCCACTAATACAGAGACTACTGCTATAGCCCAGAGTCTATGTGAAATGACTAAATTGCTGAAGCAGATGCAACTGAATCAACAACAACCTCAGCAAGTTCAGCCTTCCCCACCATAGCACAGCCAGCAGTTGGTTCCACAAAGAGTGTGCGGCATCTGTGCAGATTACAGTCACTATACCGACGAGTGTCCGCAGCTCCAACCAGAAGACAATACTGTAGCAGCTACTCACAACTTTCATGACCGCCCCAATCAAGGGTACAATCAAGGTGGCAACTATAACCAAGGATGGCAGGATAACTCTAACCAAGGCTGGAGAGACAATTCTAACCTGGGTTGGAGGGACAGTTCTAACAGAGGAGGCAGAGATAACAATGGAAATCAGAGGTGGAATAACAATAACAATTTCAGGCAGCAGAATCAGACTCAGTCCTACAAAGCACCACATTTAAGCCAACCACAAGCCTCTCAGCAGACTTCTCAGACCACTTGCCCCTCTTCATCTCCTAATGATGAGTTACTACAAGCCATGGATCGGAGACAACAGGCTATGGAGAATAATATGAATGTTTTGACTTCTACTTTACAAACTCTTATCTCACAGATTGGATCAATGAACAACTCCAACAACCAGTTCTCAAGCTCTGGTGGACTTCCCTCTCAACCATTACCCAACCCAAAGGGTGGTATTAATGCCATCACCTTAAAGTCTGGAACCACACTGCAGGAGAGAAATCAGGAGGAGCCAAGCCCACCAGAACGCGCCTCAGTTGAAGAGGTAGTAGAATTAGAAGATGTTGAAGAGGAAGAAGACATACATGATATAACTGAGGAAGAAAAAGCTCAACCACAGGAGGAAGTACCAAAAGGCGCAGACACTGTAGAAAACACCACTCCCATTCCATTTCCACAACTTGCAAGGAAGCCCAGGAAGCAGTTGGAACCTAACCCCAAAATGGTAGAAATCTTCAAAAAGGTTAAGGTAATTGTTTCCCTTTTTGATGTCATTCAACAGGTACCTAAATATGCAAAGTTTCTAAAAGATTTATGCATACACAAAGACAAAATTAATGAATTAGAAACTATTCCTTTAGGAAGCTCTATATCTGCTTTAATGGGAAATTTACCTGAAAAATGTAGTGATCCAGGTCCTTGTATAGTTAGTTGTACTATTCGAGGTGCAATAATTTATGATTGCATGTGTGATTTGGGAGCATGTGTTAGTATAATGCCTTTATCTGTATATGATGTTTTAAGGCTCCCTCCCTTAAAAAGGTTGGCAGCTTGTTTTGTGTTGGCAGACAAAAGCATTATTACAGTAGCTGGAGTTGCTGAAGATGTTTTGGTGAACATTAAAGGGCTCACATTTCCCACTGATTTCTATATCTTAGAGATGCCCAATAATGACTCAGATAAGCCATCATCAATCCTACTTGGCAGACCATTCCTGAAGACATCAAGATTCAAATTAGATACTTTTTCAGGAACATATTCTTTTGAAATAGATGGCCGAATAGTAATCTTCAATTTGAATGGAGTCACGAACAACCCTCCAGAAGACCATTCTATCTTCCAGTGTGATATCATAGATGAAACTGTAGCTGAAATTCACCAGGAAGAGCTGGAAGAAAAGTACACAGAACAAAGCCCAAGTGTGGGGACTCTATTAACTGACAACAAGGATACTTCGGCATTTTCACAAGCTCCAGACAATCCAGAGCCTGCCCATGACCAAAAGATAGAATTGAAACCTCTCTCTCCACATCTCAAATACGCTTATCTTGAAGATGGGCAGAAGTTTCCAGTTATCATTGCACAGGACCTCACTCCTGAACAGGAAGAGCAGTTACTTAATGTGCTGAGAAAGCACAAGAAAGCAATTGGGTGGAGTTTGGCAGACATAGTAGGAATCAACCCTCGAGTATGTGAGCACAGAATATTTTTAGAGGAAGGAGCAAGACTTGTCCGCCAACCCCAAAGAAGACTGAATCCCACTATTTTGGAAGTTGTCAAAAAGGAAGTGACCAAACTATTGGAAGCAGGTATCATTTATCCCATTTCAGACAGTGAATGGGTTAGCCCAGTACAAGTGGTGCCCAAGAAGTCTGGAGTCACTACAGTGAAGAATGAGCATGGAGAGCTCATAGCAACCAGAGTACAGAACGCTTGGAGAGTCTGCATTGATTACAGGCGTCTCAACCAAGCTACTCGCAAGGATCACTACCCACTCCTATTCATTGATCAAATGCTGGATTGCCTGTCAGGTAAATCGCATTATTGCTTTTTAGATGGTTACACAGGTTATTTCCAGATTCATATAGCTCCTGAGGATCAGGAAAAGACTACTTTTACATGTCCTTTTGGGACTTATGCTTACAAGAGAATGCCCTTTGGCCTGTGCAATGCACCAGCTACTTTCCAGAGGTGCATGATGAGTCTTTTCTTTGATCTTATTGAGGACTGTATGGAGGTTTTTATGGATGATTTTAGTGTTTATGGTGATTCTTTTAGCCTTTGCTTAGATGGATTATCTAGAGTATTGGATAGATGTGTCAATACAAACCTTGTATTAAATTTTGAAAAATGTCATTTTATGGTAAAACAAGGGATTGTACTAGGACATGTTGTATCTAATATTGGTATTTCTGTGGACCCAGCAAAGGTGAATGTTATTTCTAGTTTACCTTACCCCTCCTCTGTGAGGGAAGTCCGTTCGTTCCTTGGCCATGCAGGTTTTTACAGGAGATTTATTAAGGACTTCAGTAAGGTAGCACTTCCCTTATCCAGATTACTACAGAAGGATATTGAGTTTGAGTTCAGTGAGGATTGTAAGCAAGCGTTTGATAAGCTGAAGACCAACCTGACTCAAGCTCCAATTGTGAGAGGACCAGACTGGAGCCAGCCGTTTGAAATCATGTGCGATGCTTCCAACCATGCAGTAGGAGCAGCGCTGGCTCAGCGTGAAGGTAAGGATCCCTTTGTTATTGCTTATGCATCTAAGACTTTAGGCGCTACCCAGTCCAATTATACTACTACTGTGAAAGAGCTTCTTGCTATTATTTTTGCTTTGGATAAATTCCGAGCTTATTTACTTGGTACTAGAGTAGTAGTGTATTCGGACCATGCAGCTTTAAAGTATCTATTAGCTAAAAAGGAGTCCAAACCAAGGCTTATACGTTGGATACTGCTATTACAAGAATTTGATTTAGAAATAAAGGATAGGAGTGGTAACCAGAATCTAGTGGCAGACCACTTGAGTCACCTTGAGCACATTAAGGATAATTCTACTCCTATAGATGATAATTTCCCACTGGATAACCTTCAAGAAGTATCTGAATTAGCCCCTTGGTACGCACCTGTAGCTAATTATCTAGTTAGCCGCACATTCCCTCCACACTTTTCTAAGCATCAAAGGGACAAGCTGAAAAGTGAGTCTAAATATTATATATGGGATGACCCATATTTATGGAGATGTGGCGCTGATCAGGTAATTAGGCGTTGTGTGCCTCAATCAGAATTTCAGTCCATTTTAGAGGCCTGTCACTCGTCTGAGAGTGGAGGACATTTTGGGCCTCAAAGAACAGCTAGAAAGATCTTAGACTGTGGATTCTGGTGGCCTACTCTTTTTAGAGACGCTATTGAGTTTTGTAAATCTTGTCTTCCATGCCAAAAATTTGGTAATATATCCAGGAGGGATGAGATGCCTCAACAAATTATGCTTTTCTGTGAAATTTTTGATGTTTGGGGCATTGACTTCATGGGTCTGTTCCCAAATTCTAATGGTCATTTTTATATATTGTTAGCTGTGGATTATATTTCCAAATGGGTGGAAGTAATTCCTACCCGCACTGATGATGCTAACACTATTGTTTCCTTTGTGAGAAACCATATTATTTGCCGCTTTGGATCACCACGAGCAATCGTGAGCGATTAAGGCACCCATTTCTATAACAGGAGATTAACAGGGTTAATGAAGAAGCATGGAATAATTCATAAGGTTGCAATAGCATACCATCCTCAAACCAATGGGCAAGCCGAGGTGTCAAATAGAGAGATAAAGCGTATCTTGCAGAAGATAGTCAAACCTCATAGAAAAGACTGGAGCACCAGGCTACAAGATGCACTATGGGCATACAGGACAGCATACAAAACACCCATTGGGATGAGTCCTTTCTGCATGGTTTATGGAAAAGCTTGTCATCTCCCAGTTGAAGTAGAGCACAGAGCCTTTTGGGCAGTCAAGGAGTGCAACATGGGAATTGAGCAAGCTGGAGCTGAAAGGAAGTTACAACTACAAGAACTGGAGAGCCTTCGCCTAGAAGCTTATGAGAACTCAAGAATATACAAGGAGAAGATGAAGGCTGTACATGATCAGTACATCAAGAGAAAAAAGTTCCAACCTGGGATTTAGTCCTCCTTTACAAATCTCGACTAAGGCTCATGCCAGGCAAGTTGAGATCGAGATGGGAAGGTCCATACAGAGTAGAGAAGGCCAAACCATACGGAGTTTATCACCTAAGCCACCCTTCAAGCTCTGAACTTATCAAAGTTAATGGACAACGTCTGAAGCTATACCATGGTGAGAAGATACAGAAAAATAAGGAACTTGAGATCTTCCTCTTGGAAGACCCCCACATGCCAGAAGACTGAGCTAGTGGAGCGTCCAACTTACGGACGTTAAAGCAAAGTGCTAGGTGGGAGACAACCCACAATGGTATGATCGTTCTTTTCTTCCTATCTTTAGTTTTTCCTAGTCAATAACTCTTCTTTTTATCAGTATCTTCATGCATCTGCATTCGCATTTTTATTTAAAAAAAAAGGCCGCGCCATGCGACAGCATTCGCGACGCGTCCACGTCGCAAAGAAAAGTGAGAAAATAAAAGAACGAACAGAGAGTTTCGCTGGAGCATGGCTGGAGGCGTGCCAATGGCATAAATTGTCCCACGCGGCCGCGTCGCTGACGCGTCTGCGTCACACGGGATTCCTGACCTCCCACGCGACCGCGTGCCCCACGCGACCGCGTGCCCTGATTTCCAACGTAAAAGGGGTGCACAACAAAATATTGTGCAAGAGTGGTGCTGGATTGGTGCTGGACGCACCATCCCTATCACGCGACCGCATCGCTGACGCATTTGCGTCATCCCTTATGAAGCCCACTAACGCGATCGCATGCTCCACGCGATTGCGTCACCCTAATTTTGGAAACTATATCAATTTGAACAGAGAGTTGTGCAGGCACGAGGCTACCCTCGCGCCAGAAGCACAATATGAGTCACGCGATCGCGTGGCCGACGCGACCGCGTCAACTGAACTAAAGCGCAATCACGCGAACGCGTGCCCCACGCAGCCGCGTCGCTTGCGCCGCAGAGCTCCACCAAAACTGCCAGAATATCTTATCTTTCTATCCTTCAAATCCTTATTTTTCTTTTCCCTCCCTATTTCTCCCCCCTTTCTCCCTTCTATCTCACCTTTCACTCTCTCTCTTTCTCTCACCTCCATTAACAAGGTTTTATTTTCTTCTTCCCTCTTTCCTTTTCCATCATTCTTTTTATTTTTATTTTCTATGTTATTTTCTTTTCTTTTCTTTTTCTTTTCTTATTTTCCTTCTTCTTTTTTCCTTTTTACATGGTGCTAGAATTTTATTTGAGTCATCATTCCTCATTATTTGCTTGTGGATTGTTGTAAATTGTTTGGCAATTATATCTTATTTTCATAAAAGGATTACTTGCATGTTTACTTTAATACCTTCTATGACTTATTTACCATGCATGCTATGTGTTTGTGAAAAAGCCCATATGGCATCATGCACTTTTCTACATTATCATATTCTACTACTCAATGCATGTTTTCAACAAATTTTCTTTACTATTTTATTAATTCAATTTAATTGCCAATACAAATATGTTAGTTTGTTACGAAGTGATGCTTGATCTATGCTACTCATGCCCTTGCCGACATGCCAATAATCATCTTGCATCTACTTACCTTTTTATACACCTATCCTATTTCCTTTAATGATCTTTTCACAAGTTGTCATGACCATGTGTTTATTTCATTCATCTTCACCGTGCACTATCTATTACTCACTCCGTCTCCTTCCTTGCTTTGATTCTTTGGATCTAACTTACTTTCTCTTCCCTTTTTCAGAATGGCCACCAAGAAAGGCAAAGAGAAAGCTACCCCTAAACCCACAGCAAGGAAAGGAACGAAAAGAGCGTTAGTGGCAGAACCTTCTTCAACTACAGTCAAGCCGTCAACAAAGAGAATTAAAGGATTATCAAGGTTGATGAAAAGGAACGAGCCTTCCCAGCCAAAGACACTGCATGATTCCCAAATCGCTACTGTGAGCAGATGTTTCCTACTTTGGCAACTCGAAATTACAACAATGAACACCTTCTTATCCTTCCGCCTCGTATCGCTGAATTTGTTGAGCCACAAATTGCACAAAGACATTGGGGATTTTTACAGAGACAGCCACGACAGGTTAATCTTTCTTGGGTTGTTGAGTTCTACTCCAACTTCCACCTGCCGACTCTGCAGTCCGTCTATTTACGCCAAAAGCAAGTCCCCATTACAGAAGAAGCCATACAGTGAGCCTTAGATCTCCCACCGGCTCCAGAAGGATTGGACGCTTTTCAGAAAGCCGCAACCAAGCGCCAGGCATACACTTTTGACTGGAAGCTCCGAGAGCGCCGCAATCAACGCCGATTCAAACACCTCCGGGAGCTGCTTAGAGGAGATTGTAGAGACTCAGACACCCCAGACTCCACTTCCTTCACCAGCACAGGGAGCTATGACGGCCCCGACTGTGGAGACACTGCCACCAGCCCACCCTTATTCCTGACAGATGGCACCGAGGATGGTGCAAAGCCTTAAGTGTGGGGAGGTCGGTCAGTACCTGACTTCCGGAGGTAATTTCTCTTCCCTAGCACCAATAAATTAGGATAATTTAGTTAGATTTTTTTTCTTTTATAGAATAGAATAAATTGCATAGTAATAGGTTAGTTGCATGCATGTTCTACTTGATTGAAAAGACAATAAGTTTCTTCTAAAAAGATATCTTTGGAACAAAATATCACTAATTTTAATTAAAACTTTTATGATAAATTTGCTTGAAGCTATATTTGGAACCTGATTTTTGAGCTAAAGAACACACAACCTGTGAAAATTTGAGCCTTTATGCATGGTTACATTATTTAACCATAATTATTTATTCTTGTGTGTTTACTTCTCTATGATTGTAATCTATATTTTGTTTCATCCTATATGTCTAATAGTTATTATGTTTATATGCTTGCATGTGATTGAGGCCATTATTTGTTTAAACTCACTTATCCAAATTAAGCCTACCCTCTTAATTACCTTTGTTAACCACTTTGTGACTCAAAATCCCATTTGTTCTATATTTTACCACATTACTAGCCTTAAGCAGAAAAACAATTTTATATTCCAAATTGAATCTTTGGTTAGCTTAAGAAAGAATTGTGTATGCTAGTTAAGTATGGGAATTTGTGGGAACAAAAGTTATTAAGGGAATATGTCATGATAATACAATGGGAATTTGGATACCCACTCATGTGAAGCTATAAGAATTAAAAATCTATGTGCATTGATAAGCTATATTTATTTTTATATAAAAAAATAAATAAATAAAAAAATCAATGAATAAATAAGGGGACAAAATCACCCCAAAGCTGAATTAAAAATTCAAAGATCAATGCACATATGATAAAAATTGATACATGAGTATGGAATGTAAAAGGGAATTCTGGGTAGCTAGGTATGAATTCTAAGGTTATATAAAATATATAGGTTGGGTTAAAGCTTGGGTTAATTAAAGATTTAATTTATAAGCTCACTTAACCATATATGTATCCCTACCCTTACCTTGGCCCCATTACAACCTTGAAAAGACCTCATGATGTCTGTATTGGCATATTAACTGTTGTTGATTGGTTAGGAGAAAACAAAAGTTAGAGAGCATGATTAGAGAAGGGTAGAGTGATTAACCCTATATACTAGAGAGATTAGAGCGTACATACATCATCAGTGAGGGTTCTATGCTTGAATTTTTATGTTCCCTGCTTTCATGAGCTATCTTCTTGCACTTTTATCTGTCTTACTGTATAATGATAGAATTAGTGGAATCTGATTTGTAACTGTTTTGAAGAGCTTATTTACTTTTGATCAAATGGGCAAGAATCATATAGTTGTGTTTAATTGTGTGGTTTTATCATGATCCTTACCCACTTATTCATTAATTTAGCATGCATTTATATTTCCTTCCTGAAACTATTACATGATTGAAAACTGCTTCCTAAGGACTTTTTAATTATGCATTTTAGTTCTCCTTTATCCCATTCGA
This sequence comes from Arachis duranensis, assembly GCF_000817695.3. Classification (NCBI taxonomy): domain Eukaryota; kingdom Viridiplantae; phylum Streptophyta; class Magnoliopsida; order Fabales; family Fabaceae; genus Arachis; species Arachis duranensis. The sequence goes on along the minus strand of NW_026264987.1, from coordinate 1,129,100 downwards.
TGCCGTGATCTGTGTGTTAAGTGTTTCAGGCTTTATAGGGCATGGATGAGTTGGAGATTAGAAAGGAAGCTAACAAAAATGGAAGGAACACAAGCAATTGAGGAGGCACTCAGCGAGAAGCGACGCGACCGCATGGCTCACACGTTCGCGCGAAAGAGGAAAAATCGCAGTGACGCGGCCGCATGGCTCACGCGACCGCGTGGAATAGAAAAGCACAAGTGACGCGGAGGCGTGGACGACGCGAACGCATGGCAAGGAAAAAACGCGAATGACGCGTTCGCATGGACGACGCGATCGCGTGACGTGCGCGATCTGTAGAATCTGCAGATTCCGCTGGGGCAATTTTGGGCCCTATTTTGACCCAGTTCTCGGCCCAGGATAGCAGACTAGAACCAGAGAACATGTAGAAACTAAGGAACATTCATTCTACACAGTTTTTAGTTTTAGATCTAGTTTTTACTCCTCCGTTAGGTTTTTCTCTCTACACATTGATAATTTTAGGATTTTATTTTTCTACCACTTTTTGCATTGGGATATTGAGAAGAGTTATTACCTCATCAAGACTTCGTCATCATAGTTCATTTTCTTTACTTGGCTTTACTCTTCCATGTCCTTTGCTTTGTTAATTTTACCATTGGAATATTATTAGAATTTATTTAATACAAGGATTACTTCTATTTTTATTTAATTATTTTGATTTTATTTACAATGTCTTTCTATAATTTCCTTTCATATGTTATGAATTTTACATTCACAATGAGCGAGTAGTTCCCCAAACTTGATGGGGAGTTGATTGAAAGGAACCAATTGAGCTGGAAGGCTTGAAAGAAAGATTGTAATTGGGTTATTGTTGGCTTGCCCTTTTGTCACTAACATTAATCCCTTTTAATTAAGTGGATTGCATCTTGTGAATGGGCATAGCATCCCAACTTGTTTAACTTTCTCTTACTTAGTAAGAGATAACTAAACGGGATAACCTTTAATCATTAATTAATCCAGAGAGTAATCCAACAATAGCAGGACTTCCAACTAATCAACTCCCAATCAAGGCTTTTATTTAAATTATTCACATTCTCCAATTTTATTCACTGTTTACTCAACTTGAACCTTTTTGAAAACATCTGATTAATAAAACAGCACACTTTTCTGTAACTCGTTGGGAGACGACCTGGGATTCATACTCCCAGTATTTTAAAATTTAAATTTCTGTGACACCTTTCTAAATTGATAAGTGGATTTCTGGTGAATTAAGAACTATACTTGCAACGTACACATTTTAATAATTTTTAATTTACCAATTTTCGCCGCATCAAGAAGCTTTTCATGCTTCCTCTCCTTACCAAATAACTTGGCATTTAGATTCATGATGGCTCCTAGATATTGAGCAACTTGCTCTTCAGTTACATCTTCCTCCTCTTCAGAGGAAGAATAGTTCTCAGAGCTCATGAATGGTACAAGAAGGTTCAATGGAATCTCTATGGTCTCTACGTGAGCCTCAGATTCCTTAGGTTCCTCAGTTTGGAACTCCTTTTTGTTCAGAGGACATCCTAGGAGGTCTTCCTCATTGGGATTCACGTCATTCCCCTCCCTTGTGCATTCGGCCATGTTGACTATGTCAATGGCCTTGCACTCTCTTTTTGGATTCTCTTCAGTATTGCTTGGGAGAGTACTAGGAGGAGTTTCAGTGACTTTCTTACTCAGCTGGCCCACTTGTGCCTCCAAACTTCTAATGGAGGATCTTGTTTCACTCATGAAACTTAAAGTGGCCTTAGACAGATCTGAGACTATGTTTGCTAAGTTAGAGGTGCTCTGCTCAGAATTCTCTGTCTGTTGCTGTGTAGATGATGGAAAAGGTTTGCTATTGCTAAACCTGTTTCTTCCACCATTATTAAAGCCTTGTTGAGGTTTTTGTTGATCCTTCCATGAGAAATTTGGATGATTTCTCCATGATGAATTATAGGTGTTTCCATAAGGTTCACCCATGTAATTTACCTCTGCCATTGCAGGGTTTTCAGGATCATAAGCTTCTTCTTCAGAAGATGCCTCTTTAGTACTGTTGGATGCATTTTGCCATCCATTCAAACTTTGAGAAATCATGTTGACTTGCTGAGTTAACATTTTGTTCTAAGCCAAAATGGCATTCAGAGCATCAATTTCAAGAACTCCCTTCCTCTGAGGCGTCCCATTATTCACGGAATTCCTCTCAGAAGTGTACATGAATTGGTTATTTACAACCATGTCAATAAGTTCCTGAGCTTCTGCAGGCGTTTTCTTTAGGTGAATGGATCCACCTGCAGAATGGTCCAGTGACATCTTAGAGAACTCAGACAGACCATAATAGAATATATCTATCATGATCCACTCTGAAAATATGTCAGAAGGACACTTTTTGGTCATCTGCTTGTATCTTTTTCAAGCTTCATAGAGGGATTCACCATCTTTTTGCTTGAAGGTCTGAACATCCACTCTAAGCTTGCTCAGCTTTTGAGGGGGAAAGAACTTAACCAAGAAGGCCGTGACCAGCTTATCCCAAGAGTCCAAGCTATCTTTAGGTTGTGAGTCCAACCATGTTCTAGCTCTGTCTCTTACAGCAAAAGGGAAAAGCATGAGCCTGTAGACTTCATGATCTACTCCATTAGTCTTAACAGTCTCACAGATCTGCAAGAACTCAGTTAAGAACTGGTAGGGATCTTCTGATAGAAGTCCATGAAACTTGCAGTTTTGTTGCATTAGAGCAATTAGTTGAGGTTTCAGCTCAAAATTGTTTGCTCCAATGGCAGGAATTGAGATGCTGCTTCCATCAAACTTGGAAGTAGGTGTAGTATAATCACCAAGCATCTTCCTTGCATTATTATTTTTGGCTGCCATCTCCTCTTCTTTTTTGAAAATTTCTGTAAGGTTGTCTCTGGATTGTTGTAATTTAGCTTCTCTTAGTTTCCTCTTCAGAGTCCTTTCAGGTTCAGGATCTGCTTCAACAAGAATGTTCTTGTCTTTGCTCCTGCTTATATGAAAAAGAGAAAAACAAAAAAGGAAGAGGAATCCTCTATGTTACAATATAGAGATCCCTTTATGTTAGTAGAAGAAGAAAGGAGTAGAAGAAGGAAAGGGTAAAAATCCAAACACAAGGGTGAAGATAAGTTCAGATTCTTGAAATGAAGAGAAGTGTTAGTAAATAAATAAATAAATAGAAGAAGATGAGAGGGAGAGAATTTTTCGAAAAATAATTTTTTTTAAAAAGAGTTAATAATTTTCGAAAATTAGGAATGGAATAAAATTAAAATTAAAATTTGAAACAATTAGTTAATTAAAAGAATTTTGAAAAAGAGGAAGGTGATTTTCGAAAATTAGAGAGAGAAAAGTAGTTAGGTGGTTTTGAAAAAGATAAGAGATAGTAAAACAAACAAATAAATCACTTATTTAGTTGAAAAAGATTTGAAATCAATTTTGAAAAGATAAGAAGTTAGAAAAGATTTTTTGAAATTAAAGTTTGAAAGAGATATGATTAAAAAGATAAGATTTTAAAAAGATAAGATTGAAAAGATATTTTTGAAAAGATATGATTTTAAAAGATATAGTTTTTTAAAAAAAGATATGATTGGAATTAGTTTTGAAAAAGATTTGAATTTAAAAATCATAATTAATGACTTGACTCACAAGAAATCACAAGATATGATTCTAGAATTTAAAGTTTGAATCTTTCTTAACAAGAAAGTTATATATATTGAATTTTTAATGATGAGAGAGAAAAACACAAATATGACCCAAAACATGAAAATTTTGGATCAAAACACTTAATGCATGCAAGAACACTATGAATGTCAAGATGAACACCAAGAACACTTTGAAGATCATGATGAACATCAAGAATATATTTTTGAAAAATTTTTTATGCAAAGAAAACATGCAAGACACCAAACTTAGAAATCTTTAATGCTTAGACATTATGAATGCAAAAATGCACATGAAAAACAATAAAAGTCACAAAACAAGAAAACATCAAGATCAAACAAGAAGACTTACCAAGAATAACTTGAAGATCATGAAGAACACTATGAATGCATGAATTTTTTGAAAAATGCAAGAAAAAATTTTTAAAGCATGCAATTGACACAAAACTTAAGAATTGACTCAAGACTCAAACAAGAAACACAAAATATTTTTGGTTTTTATGATTTTATGATTTTTTTGTATTTTCTTTTATTTTTTTTCGAAAACATATTTTGTAAAAAGGAAGTAATGAATTCATAGTCCTCAATCAAAATCCTGTGAATTAGACATGGCTTAATAGCCAGCCAAGTTAAAACATGTTATATGAAACTCTAGGATTCTTTCTTGAAAACTCTGAAAATTTTTGAAAACATGTGAGAAATTTTGAAAAATTTTTTTGAAAAATTTTTTTTGAAGAGAAAATAAAAAGAAAATTACCTAATCTGAGCAACAAGATGAACCGTTAGTTGTCCAAACTCGAACAATCCCCGGCAACGGCGCCAAAAACTTGGTGGGCGAAATTGTGATCATCAACAATGGCTCCAAAGACTTGGTGCTCTCAAACGTGAATCACACTTTGTCACAAATCCGCTCAACTAACCAGCAAGTGTACTGGGTCGTCCAAGTAATAAACCTTACGTGAGTAAGGGTCGATCCCACAAAGATTGTTGGTATGAAGCAAGCTATGGTCATCTTGCAAATCTCAGTCAGGCGGATTCAACTGTATTAAGAAATTATAGTATACGAAAATAAATAAAATAGGATAGAGTTACTCATGTAATTCAATGGTGGGAATTTCAGATAAGTGTATGGAGATGCTGTGTTCCTTCTGGATCTCTGCTTTCCTACTGCTTTAATCCAATCTTTGTCACTCCTTTCTATGGCAAGCTGTATGTAGGGCATTACCGTTGTCAATGGCTACATCCCATCCTCTCAGTGAAAAAGGTCCAAATGCTCTGTCACGGCACGGCTAATCATCTGTCGGTTCTCGATCATGTCGGAATAGAATCTATTGATTCTTTTGCGTTTGTCATCATGCCCAACAATCGCGAGTTTGAAGCTCGTCACAGTCATTCAATCCCAGAATCCTACTCGGAATACCACAGACAAGGTTTAGACTTTTTGGATTCTCATGAATGCCGCCATCAATTCTAGCTTATACCATGAAGACTCTGATCTCACGGAATGGAAGGCTCGGTTGTCAGGCGAGGGGTAACCATGCATCGTGTATCAGGAATCCAAGAGATACACACTCTAGCTCTCGCTTGTAGAACGGAAGTGGTTGTCAGGCACGCGTTCATAAGGATGGATGATGATGAGTATCACGGATCATCACATCCATCAGGTTGAAGTACGAATGGTATCTTAGAACAGGAATAAATCGAATTGAATAGAAAATAGTAGTAATTACATTAAAACTTGAGGTACAACAGAGCTCCACACCCTTAATTTATGGTGTGTAGAAACTCCACCGTTGAAAAATACATAAGTGATGAAGGTCCAGGCTTGACTGAATGGCCAGCCCCCATGAAAGACCGAATGGTCAAAAGAACTAGATAGTCCAAGACACCCTAATACACTAGTAAAAAGTTCTATTTATACTAAACTAGCTACTAGGGTTTACAGAAGTAAGTAATTGATGCATAAATCCACTTCCGGGGCCCACTTGGTGTATGTTTGGGCTGAGCTTGATCTTTACACGAGCTGAGGCTTCTTTTGGAGTTGAACGCCAAGTTGTAACGTGTTTTTGGCATTCAACTCTGGTTCGTGACGTGTTTCTGGCGTTTGACTCCAGAATGCAGCTGGAACTGGCATTGAGCGCCAGTTTACATCTTCAAATCTCAAATAAAGTATGGACTATTATCTATTGCTAGAAAGCTCTGGATGTCTAATTTCCAACGCCGTTGAGAGCGGGCCATTTGGAGTTCTGTAGCTCCAGAAAATCCATTTCGAGTGCAGGGAGGTCAGATTCCAACAGCATCACCTGTCCTTTGTCAGCCTTTTATCAGAGTTTTGCTCAGGTCCCTCAATTTCAGCCAGAAAATACCTGAAATCACAGAAAAACACACAAACTCATAGTAAAGTCCATAAATGTGAATTTAGCATAAAAATTAATGAAAACATCCCTAAAAGTAGCTAAATCATACTAAAAACTACCTAAAAATAATGCCAAAAAGCGTATAAATTATCCGCTCATCAGCAATCATTTTCCCAACATTGACAGTTTCTCCCTTCATTATGCTGTATATGAGCACAACCCTTTCCAAAGTAACCTCTGAGGTGTTGGATGTGGGGTTGAGAGACCTCACAAAATCCAGCCACCCTCAAGCTTGGGGGCTCAAGTCTCTTCTCCTCAGTTGGTTGGGTCTCCCATCTTTGTCATTAATCCAATGCACATTCAGCACACATATTTTATTGAGGATCTCATTAAATCCTGGGTCTTGTTGCTTCACCCTTTCTTTATAGTTCCCGGTGGAGTTTGTTTGCTTCACCATTAGCGTCCTGTCTATGTTGGAAGGGCTATAGCCTATAGCTTTCCCTCTCACATAACTAAGATAGCCATCAGGTTGCCCCGGTTGAGGCAATGCATTAGCATAAAATTCTCTGACCAAGCTCTCTACCATCTTCCTTGGTGGGTTGCACAAGAGTGCCCATCCTCTATTGTTGATCTCCCTATTGATCTCTGGATGCTCATTCCTTACAAGTTGGAATCCCACCTCTGGAATGATTTGCCTCTCACTCACCTAACCATAAAATTACTTTTGGTTGAATGATGAGAGGAGCTTGTATTCATTGAAGCTTGAGGAGGATCTGGAAGTTAGTTCTTTGGTCTTTCTCTTCTTTGATGAGGAAGCTCTTGGTGGTGCCATGGGAGTGAGAAAAAGGGTTTGAAAAGGTCGAAGAGAGAAGCAAAGAGAGTAAGCAAAACCTTATTTTGCTTCAACACCAAACTTAGGACTTGATTGTCCCAATCAAGAAAAGAAAAAGAATAGTAAAGAGAATGAAAAGAAAAGAGGAGGGAGAGTGTGGAGGTTCTCTTCGCGTGTGAAGTTGGGGTTTGAAGTGTGAAGAAAGGTGGGAAAGTGAGTAGCTTTTATAGGAGTGAGAGGTGTAATCTGGAAGGTGGGAAGGTGGGAAATAAAAGCAATTCAATGTTTTCCCACTTGGGGAGTGGCGCCTAGCGTGGGAAGAGGCGCCAATCCTTATCCCTTTTGGCTTCCTGCATATGTTGAGTTCCAAAGTGTAAGTGCACTTTGATTCTTTGTCTTAGTGAACCATCAATCATGTGGGCCCCATCCTTTCTCCTGAAAATAAATTCTGAAAACCCCATTAGTGAAAAAGAACTTCTTCACATTCCATTTATTAACATACAATTAAAATTCAATTGATGAGTGTCCTTTGGGACACCAAACTTAATTTTCTTGCATCTAATAAATTGGATACATCATTGGACTTTAATGTGCTCATAAAGGGGTAAAATAAATTTGATCTTTTCACATTCCTCATCTTTTAATCCTTTCGAACACATTAAAGTGACTTTTTATACTTCACCAATTTACTAAATGCTTTCAAACTTGGATTATGTTGGGCTTGCTGTGTGAACTTCATATGGTGGTGGCCACACCAAACTTAACCTTTGGGCTTACTTTCAAAATCAATTCATTCAAATGGTTGTAAGCCTAGATTAGGTGGGTTAGTGGCCACGCCAAACTTAGCTCTTTAGCTAGTTTCTCAGCCCAACCAATTATCATCAGTAAGTGTGTTCATCAACTTGCACTTTCAGTAAAAAAAAAAAAACAATTTAAAGATTTACTAACTAACAGCCACTTTAAACTGATACTTAAACTATCTAAACTAACAATCCTAAGCTACTTCTAGAAAGCAAGAAATTGAAAGGACTAACTGGAACTTAAACTACCTAAATCAATAATCCTAAGCTACTTCTAGAAAGCAAGAAATCAAAAGGATATGGGTGTTTGGGTGCCTCCCAACTAGCGCTTCTTTAACGTCACTAGGTTGACGTTCCTTCATCTTTAGTTGAGGTTGTAGCTCACTCTTTGCTCATCCAATGAGTCCCCCAAGTAGTGCTTAAGCCTATGGCCGTTGACAGTGAAAGTCCTATGTGTCTTGTCCTCCATAAGCTCTATATGACCATAGGGAGACACCTTGAGGATGGTGAAAGGTCCAGACCACCTCGACTTTAGCTTCCCTGGGAAGAACTTGAGCCTTGAGTTGTATAGTAGCACCTTTTGACCTTCTACAAACTCTCTTCTTTCTATCTTTTGGTCATGCCATTTCTTAGCCTTCTCCTTGTAAATTTTGGCATTTTCATATGCTTGAGATATGAATTCTTTTAATTCTTGTAGTTGTAAGATCTTTTTCTCCCCAGCAGCATTACTATCAAAATTTAGTAGCTTGAGGGCCTAGAAAGCTTTGTGCTCCAGCTCCAATGGCAGGTGACATGCCTTCCCATACAGCAGCTGATATGGGGACATCCCAATTGGTATTTTTGATCAGTTCTTCCTTGAAGATCCCACAGTCTTCTCCAGGATCTTTTTCAACTCTCTATTGGATACCTCTGTCTGCCCACTTGTTTGGGGGTGATAAGGTATGGCAACCTTATGTTTTACTCCATATCTTAGAAGGAGGGCTTCTAATGGTCTGTTGCAGAAATGACTTCCTCCATCACTGATAAGGACTCTGGGGACTCCAAATCGGCTGAAGATGTTCCTTCTAAGGAAGTTCATGACTACTTTATTATCATTTGTTGGGATTACAATGGCCTCCACCCACTTGGATACATAGTCTACTGCCACTAGAATGTACTTGTTTGAGTATGAGGTAGGAAGGGGACCCATGAAGTCAATTTTCCATACATCAAACAGCTCAAGTTCTAGGATAAATTGCTATGGCATCTCATTTCTCTTGGGAAAACTTCTAGCTCTTTGGCATTCATTACAATCCTTCACTAATTCTTTTGCATCTTTAAAGATGGTGGGCCAAAAGAATCCACATTGCAGCACCTTGGATGCAGTTCTTTCCCCACTAAAATGGCCTCCATATGGGGATCCATGGGACTGCCAAAGGACCTCTTGTCCTTCCTCATGGGATATGCATCTTCTTAGGATTCTATCAGCATACCTTTTAAACAAGTAAGGCTCATCCCAAATATAGTGTTTAACATCATTGATTAGCTTTCTCCTCATGTATTTGTTGATGCTGGTGGACAGCTCTCCAATAGCCTTGAAGTTGGCTATATCTGCAAACCAAGGGCTTTCTTGAATCATCATTAACTGCTCATCAGGGAAACTTTCATTCACTTCAAATTGTTGTGCTTCATCCTCTTTATATGGGATTCTTGATAGGTGGTCAGCCACCTTGTTCTCTGCTCTACTTCTATCTTTAATCTCTATGTTGAACTCTTGAAGTAGCAAGACCCACTTTATCAACCTAGGCTTGGATTCTTGCTTGGTCAGAAGATACTTGAGGGCTACATGATCACTAAAAACAGTAACTTTAGAGCAAATAAGATATGATCTAAACTTGTCGAAAGCAAAAACTATGGCTAAGAGTTCCTTCTTGTGGTGGTGTAGTTCCTTTGATTCTCATTGAGAACTTTGCTAGCATAGTAAATAACATGTACTAGCTTATCTTTCCTTTGTCCTAGAACAACTGATGAGCGGATAATTTATACGCTTTTTGGCATTGTTTTTATAGAGTTTTTAGTAAGTTTAAGCTACTTTTAGGGATGTTTTCATTAGTTTTTATGTTAAATTCACATTTCTGGACTTTACTATGAGTTTGTGTGTTTTTCTGTGATTTCAGGTAAATTCTGACTGAAATTGAGGGATTTGAGCAAAACTCTGAAGAAGGCTGACAAAAGGACTGCTGATGCTGTTGGAATCTGACCTCCCTGCACTCGGAATGGATTTTCTGGAGCTACAGAACTCCAATTGGCGCGCTCTCAACGGCGTTGGAAAGTAGACATCCAGGGCTTTCCAGCAATATATAATAGTCTATACTTTATTCGAAGAATGACGACGTAACATGGCGTTAAACGCCAAGTACACACTGCCGTCTGGAGTTAAACGCCAGAAAAACGTCATGATCCGAAGTTAAACGCCCAAAACACGTCATAACCTGAAGTTTGACACCAAGAAATGCCTCTACACGTGAATTCATCAAGCTCAGCCCAAGCACACACCAAGTGGGCCCCGGAAGTGGATTTATGCATCAATTACTTACTCATGTAAACCCTAGGAGCTAGTTTATTATAAATAGAACATTTATCTATTGTATTAGATGTCTTTTTGACCACATTCATCTTTGGTCTCAGTTTTGTTTTATTCTTCATCTTAGGAGATTATTGATCACGTTAGAGGGGCTGGCCATTCGGCCATGCCTGAACCTCCTTTGCTTATGTATTTTCAACGGTGGAGTTTCTGCACACCATAGATTAAGGGTGTGGAGCTCTGCTGTACCTCAAGTATTAATGAAGTTCTATTATCTTTTATTCAATTCCTCTCTTATTCTTATTCCAAGATATTCATTCGTACCCAAGAACATGATGAATGTAATGAGTTAGATTACCCTCATTATCATTCTCACTTATGAACGTGCGTGATTGACAACCACTTCCGTTCTACATGCAACAGAGCTTGAATGCGTATCTCTTAGATTCCCCAACAGAATCTTCGTGGTATAAGCTAGATAGATGGCGGCATTTATGAGGATCCGGAAAGTCTCACCTTGTCTGTGGTATTCCGAGTAGGATCCTGGGAATCCGGAAAGTC
>NW_026264987.1:1115590-1116895 GCF_000817695.3 Arachis duranensis | reverse complement strand
AGCTAACAATTAATGTGATTGGTTCAAAAATTTGAAGTTTGTTACTTTCTTGTTAAGAAAGGTTCAATCTTTAAGTTCTAGAATCTTATCTTGTAGTTTCTTGTTAGTTAAGTAATTTTAAAAATTAAATCTTTTTCAAAATATCTTTTTCTTAAAAAATCTTTTTATCTTTTTATCTTATCTTTTCCAACAACTTTATCTTTTTCAAAATTTGATTTCAAAATATCTTATCTAACTTCTTATCTTCTTATCTTTTTCAAAATTTGATTTCAAATCTTTTTCAATCAACTAACTAACTTTGTGTTTGTTTCTTATCTTTTTCAAAACCATCTAACTACTTCTCCCTCTCTAATTTTCGAAAATATCTCATCCCTTTTTCAAAACTTCTTTTTAATTAATTAATTGTTTCAAATTTTAATTTCAATTACATTTATCTTTAATTTTCGAAAATCACTAACCCCTTTTCAAAATTATTTTCGAAATCTCTCCTCTCTTTTCTTCTTCTATTTAATTATTTAATTACTAACACTTCTCTTCACCTCTCTTCATCCACAATCCGAACCTCCTGAAAATAATAATAATGCAAGGAGAATGCTTGGTGACTTCACAAAGCCAACATCCAAGTTTGATGGAAGAAGCATCTCCATTCCTGCCATTGGAGCCAATAACTTTGAGCTTAAGCCTCAACTGGTTGCTTTAATGCAACAAAACTGCAAGTTTTATGGACTTCCATCTGAAGATCCTTATCAGTTTTTAACTGAATTCTTGCAAGTCTGTGATACTGTAAAGACGAATGGAGTTAATCCTGAAGTCTACAGACTCATGCTTTTCCCCTTTGCTGTAAGAGACAGAGCTAGAATATGGTTGGATTCACAACCCAAGGATAGCCTGGACTCCTGGGTTAAGCTGGTCACTGCCTTCTTGGATAAATTCTTTCCTCCTCAAAAGCTGAGCAAGCTGAGAGTGGATGTTCAAACCTTCAACCAAAAAGATGGTGAATCCCTCTATGAAGCTTGGGAAAAATACAAGCAGCTGACGAAGCTTGGGAAAGATACAAGCAGCTGACCAAAAGATGTCCATCTGACATGTTTTCAGAATGGACCATATTAGATATATTCTATTATGGTCTCTCTGAATTTTCGAAAATGTCATTGGATCACTCTGCAGGTGGATCTATTCACCTGAAGAAAACGCCTGAAGAAGCTCAAGAACTCATTGACATGGTTGCTAACAACCAGTTCATGTACACCTCTGAGAGGAATTCCGTGAATAATGGAATACCTCAGAAGAAAGGAGTTCTTGAAA
>NW_026264987.1:1114260-1115385 GCF_000817695.3 Arachis duranensis | reverse complement strand
GTGAACCTTATGGAAACACCTATAACTCATCATGGAGAAATCATCCAAATTTCTCATGGAAGGATCAACAAAAACCTCAACAAGGTTTTAACAATGGTGGACGAAATAGGCTGAATAATAGTAAGCCATATCCATCATCTTCTCAGCAACAGACAGAGAACTCTGAACAAAATAATTCTAATTTAGCTAATATAGTCTCTGATCTGTCAAAAGCCACCTTCAGTTTCATGAATGAAACCAGATCCTCCATTAGAAATTTGGAGGCACAAGTGGGTCAGTTGAGTAAGAAGGTTATTGAAACTCCTCCTAGTATTCTCCCAAGTAATACAGAAGAGAATCCAAAAGGAGAGTGCAAAGCCATTGACTTAGTCAAAATGGCCGAATGCATCAAGGAGGAGGAGGACGAAAATCCTAGTGAGGAAGACCTCATGGGACGTCCCTCAAGCAAGAAGGAGTTTCCTATTAAGGATCCAGAGGAATCTGAGGCTCACCTAGAGACCATAGAGATTCCATTAAATCTCCTTCTGCCATTCATGAGCTCTGACTATTATTCATCCTCTGAAGAGGATGAAGATGTGACTGGAGAGCAAGTTGCTCAATATCTAGGAGCTATCATGAAGCTGAATGCCAAGCTATTTGGTAATGAGACTTGGGAAAGTGAACCTCCCTTGCTCTATAATGAACTAGATACTTGGATTCAGGAAACTCTACCTCAAAAGAAACAAGATCCTGGCAAGTTCTTAATTCCTTGCACCATTGGCACCATGAGCTTTGAAAAAGCTCTATGTGATCTTGGGTCAGGAATAAATCTTATGCCACTCTCTGTAATGGAGAAGCTAGGGATCATTGAGGTACAACCTGCCTTGTTCTCATTACAATTGGCAGACAAGTCCATGAGAGAAGCTCATGGGATAGTAGAGGACGTGCTAGTAAAGGTTGAAGGCCTTTACATCCCTACTGACTTTATAATCCTAGACACTAGGAAGGAAGATGATGAATGCATCATCCTAGGAAGACCTTTCCTAGCCACAGCAGGAGCTGTGATAGATGTCAATAGAGGGGAGTTAGTCCTTCAATTGAATGGAGAATATCTTGTGTTTCAAGCACATGGCAATCCCTCTATGG
>NW_026264987.1:1112638-1113010 GCF_000817695.3 Arachis duranensis | reverse complement strand
ATGAATGAATGAACAGTGCATATTTTTGATCTTGTTGTTTATGAGTGTTAAAATTGTTGGTTCTTGAAAGAATGATGAACAAGGAGAAATGTTATTGATGATCTGAAAAATATCATGAAATTGATTCTTGAAGCAAGAAAAAGCAGCAAAAAAAAAAGTGGCAAAAATTTTAAAGGCAAGGATCCAAGGCTTTGAGCATTAGTGGATAGGAGGGCCCAAGGAAATAAAATCCAGGCCTAAGCGGCTAAATCAAGCTGTCCCTAACCATGTGCTTGTGTCATGAAGGTCCAAAGTGAAAAGCTTGAGACTGAGTGGTTAAAGTCGTGATCCAAAGCTAAAAAGAGTGTGCTTAAGAGCTCTGGACACCACTAA
>NW_026264987.1:1112068-1112479 GCF_000817695.3 Arachis duranensis | reverse complement strand
ATAAAGAAGCTGTGTTCAAGAATCAACATGCCTAACTAGGAAAGTCAATAACACTATCTGAAATTCTAAGTTCCTAGAGAAACCAATCACTCTAAACTTCAAAGGAAAAAGTGAGATGCCAAAACTGTTCAGAAGCAAAAAGCTACAAGTCCCGCTCATGTAATTAAATTAAATTTCATTGATATTTTGGACTTTATAGTATATTCTCTTCTTTTTATCCTATTTGATTTTCAGTTTCTTAGGGACAAGCAACAATTTAAGTTTGGTGTTGTGATGAGCGGATAATTTATACGCTTTTTGGCATTGTTTTTAGGTAGAGTTTAGTAGAATTTAGTTACTTTTTAGTATATTTTTATTAGTTTTTAAGCAAAATTCACATTTCTAGACTTTACTATGAGTTTGTGTGTTTTT
>NW_026264987.1:1103234-1111447 GCF_000817695.3 Arachis duranensis | reverse complement strand
GTATCTCTTAGATTCCCCAACAGAATCTTCGTGGTATAAGCTAGATAGATGGCGGCATTTATGAGGATCCGGAAAGTCTCACCTTGTCTGTGGTATTCCGAGTAGGATCCTGGGAATCCGGAAAGTCCAACCTTGTCTGTGGTGTTCCGAGTAGGATTCCGGTAATGAATGACCGTGACGTGCTTCAAACTTTAACCTGCTGGGCGTTGGTGACAGACGCAAAAGAGGGATTCTATTCCAGTAGGAGCGGGAACCAACCGGTGATTAGCCGTACTGTGACAGAGTGCAGCATTAGTTTTCACTGCGAGGATGGGATGTAGCCATCAGCCATGGGTGATGCCTCCAGACTGGTTAGCTGTGCGAGTGACAGCCGCACAGGGTATTTCCCCGAGAGGATTGAAAGTAGCCACAGTTGATGGTGAACCCCTATACAAAGCTTGCCATGGAAAGGAGTAAGAAGGATTGAATAGGAGTAGTAGGAGAGCAGGCGTCCAAGAGCTCTACAGCATCTCCACATGCTTATCTGAAGTTCCTACCAATGAACCTGCATAAGTATCTTTATCCCTTTCATTATTTCTATTTTCGAAAGCCCATAAACCATTTTAATCTGCCTAACTGAGATTTACAAGGTGACCATAGCTTGCTTCATACCAACAATCTCTGTGGATTCAACCCTTACTCACGTAAGGTTATTACTTGGACGACCCAGTACACTTGCTGGTTAGTTGAACGGAGTTGTGAAGAAAATAAATAGTGCCCTAAGAGTAAACATCCTTTATAAACAAATAACAAGTGATCACAATTTTGTCCACCAACAACACCAACAGCAAAGTCAAATGCATCACATATCAATTCAAAGGGTAAGTCCCAGCTAGGTGGTGCTATAATAGGTGCAAAGAAGAGTCTATTTTTAAGCTCATCAAAGGCTAGCATACACTCTCTATAAAAAATAAAAGGTGTATTAGAGACAAGTAGGTTGCTGAGAGGTTTAGCAATCTTTGAAAAATCTTTAATAAACTTCCTATAGAACCCAGCATGCCCTAAGAAGCTTCTAATTGCCTTGACATTGCAAGGTGGAGGCAACTTCTCAATTACTTCCACCTTTTCTTTGTCCACCTCTATGCCCTTCTTGGAGATTTTGTGACCAAGAACCACCCCTTCTGTGACCATAAAATGGCACTTTTCCCAGTTTAGAACTAAGTTGGTTTCTTGGCACCTCTTTAGCACCAGGGCGAGGTGATATAGGCATTTAGAATATGAATCCCCAAACACGGAGAAGTCATCGATAAACACTTCTATGAACCTCTCAATCATGTTCGAAAATATGGAGAGCATGCACCTTTGGAATGTTGCAGGTGCATTGCACAATCCAAAGGGCATTCTCCTATAAGAAAAGACACCATAGGGACAAGTAAAAGAAGTTTTCTCTTGGTCATTGGGGTCTACAACTATTTGGTTGTAGCCAGAGTAACCATCCAAGAAGTAGTAATATTCATGCCCCGCAAGTGTTTCTAGCATCTGGTCCATGAAGGGTAGGGAAAATGGTCTTTCCGGGTGGCCTCATTGAGCTCCCTATAATCAATGCACATGCGCTAGCCAGTCACTGTTCTTGTTGGTATTAGTTCATTCCTCTCATTTGGCACAACAGTGATCCCTTCCTTCTTTGGAACTACTTGCATTGGGCTTACCCAAGGGCTGTCTGAGATTGGGTAGATTACCCCTACTTGCCACAACTTCAACACTTCCTTTTGGACTACTTCATTCATTGTTGGGTTTAGCCTTCTCTGTTGCTGTCTTGAGGCTTTGCACCTTCCTCAAGTAGAATTTTGTGCATGCACATTGAAAGACTAATTCCCTTTAGATCTGCAAGTGTCCACCCTATAGCATCCTTGTGTTGTTTTAGCACTTGGATTAGCTCTTTTTCTTGTTCTTCACTCAAGATTGAATTGATGATCACTGGGTATGTGTTGTTGTTACCCAAGTAGGTATATTTCAAACTTGGAGGCAGAGTTTTTAGATCCAACTTTGGTACCTCAACTTCCATTTTACTTGTCTTGTCCATCATGATTGAGTCTTCCATAGTCTCTAGTGGTAGCTTACCACATGAAGCTTGTTGATCTTGCTCCAAAACTTCTTCACATTGTTCTTCTTCTATGACTCCTTGAACTATGTTCTCAATTGTGTCCACCATCATGCATTCACTAATGGATTTCTTGGGGTAGCTCATTGCCTTGAAGATATTGAAGACCATCTTCTCTTCATGTAATCTTAAGACTAGCTCCCATTTTTGAACATCAATTATGGATCCAGCAGTAGCTAGGAATGGCCTTCCTAGGATGATTGATGTGTTGGTCTCTTCTTCCATATCAAGCACAACAAAATCGGCTGGGAAGATAAACTCTCCCAGTTTTACCAACAAATCCTTCACCGTGCATGGGGAAATTTGAAGGTCCTATCTGCTAGTTGAAGGGCCATTCTTGTAGGTTTTGCTTCTTCTATCCTCATTCTTTTCATCATGGCCAAGGACATGAGGTTGATGCTACCTCCTTGAAGCTCGTTACAGTCATCTCTTCCCAGATCCTACTCGAAATACCACAGACAAGGTTTAGTGTAAAACCCGGTTAATTAACGGCTAATTAACCCATAAATGAGAATTTATTCTAGAAAGCCAAAAATGTGATTTTTATGGCTAAATGTGATAGAGGAGATTGAGACAAGAATTTCGGTACCAATTTTATAGATTTCGGACCAAGATTGGACCGAACGGGCCAAATCGGGCCAACTAGACCCAAAGTGGGCCCTTAGCCCAACTAAACTAAACCAAAACCCTAGTTTTCAGCACTCTCTCTCCTCACACAACACTAATACACGCTGAAAATTGAAGAGAGGGGAGGAAGAACACTCTCTCAAGTTCTATCTCTCTCTTAATCTTCAAACCACCATAACTTTTGATCTAGAGCTCCGATTACCGCACCGTTTACGGCCACGCATTCACCGCAGAGAGCCCTAAAAAACCCATACAACCAATCTTGAGGTAAGCCATGTTTTGCTCTTCGAAATTCCAGCCTTGTTTTCGAGTTTTATGAGCAAAAATGTTGAGATTTTGGGCTCTTTGATGTTATAGGACCCAACTCTCTTGAAGGAGAAGGTTAATCTTGTCTCCTTGGACCTTGGGTGTGGTAAGATTCTCAACCCTAGTATAATTTGTTGTTTTATGATGTTTGTGTATTGAGATGTTGTGTATGGGTATGATGATTGTGGCTTAGGTTGTGTATGTGTGAATATTGGAGCTTGATTGGTGATATTGAAAAGCTTGAAGAGGGTTTGGTGGTGAAAAATCCGTTCTTGAAGGTGTTGAGACCTTGAGAGCTTGAGGAAAAAGTGGTTTGGAAGTGCTCCGGTTGAGCTTGGGAAATCGGCTAAGGTATGGTCTCGGTTTCCCGTATCTAATATGTAATGTGGTAGGAAATACTTAGGCTAGAGGCCCTAAGATAGGCATTGAATGGTTGATGTTGTTGAATGGTTGATATATATGATGTGGTCATATATGTGATGATGATTATTGATGCCTTAATGGTATGATGTATGAGAAATATGCATGTTGTGATATATGCTTGATGATTAGTTATGGTTGAAATTGTGGATGGAACCATGTTGATGGTGAGTAAGATATTGATTCTGTACAACGATGATTTATTGGAATTGGTGTTGTTGGAAATTGGCATGAGAAAGAGTATATGATATGTCAATGTGTTTGAGTTTGAGCCACTTCGGTGAAGTGGGTTAAAATGATGAGATTGTGATTTTGGTAAATTGAGATAATGTGTCAATATGTGAGTTGAGGAGGCTTGATGTTGAGTTTGATATATTTTGTTTGATTTCAAAGAAAAGGGATGAAATTGGCATGTTTTGGTTGATTTTGAAAAGAGTTGGAAATGACTTGTTTTGAAAATGGCACCTTGTGGTTTTGTATGAAAAACATGGTTTTTGGGCATATTGTGATGGGACATAACTTGGACTCTAGATCTCTGTTTTAAGCCAAATCTGTTTAGAAATGAAATTGGATCCGAGATGTCCATGCCGTTCGAAGAACGGGTGAAAAACGATTTAAAATGAGGAAGTTATGTCCGTTGGAAGATTGAGGGTTGAATCTGTGAATTCTGCAGCTTTTAACTTAGAAAAATTTTAGCAGAATAATCCCCCGCGCGTAGGCGCACCTGGCGTGTACGCGCCGTTCTTCCATAAAGCGCCATCCACGCGTACGCGTGGTGTGCGCGGGCGCGCCGATGTGCTGCACCCAATGCCAGCCATTTTCACGAGAGTTGTGCCAGAAATTGTGCTTGGGGCATGAGAGCACCCACGCGTACGTGTGGCGGATGCGTGCGCGTCGCTTGGCTATTTTTCAATCCACGCGTTGGCGTGCATGACACATACGCGTCGATGAGTTTTGTGGCCATCCACGCGTGCGCGTGGAGTGCGCGTACGCGTGGCCCTGTTTTCATCCCAAAGTTGATTTTTGAGTTTTAAAAGCCAAATCTCATACTTCTAAGCCTCCGATCTTACCATTTATGTCTTAAATCATTATGATATGCCTAGCAATGAGAAAAGGAGATAGGGGATGTGGTAACTTGTGAGTGAAGCAAGGGAAAATGGATGGTTATGGATTTAACCGTAAGCCGGATGGCTAAATTATTGCCGTGTTACGGCGGAGCCATGATTATGGCTAAGTATAAATGCATATATGCTATTGAATGAATTGTGAATGTTGCACTTCCACTGTTGGAGATGAGAGTTTCCTTGGAAGGAAGCAGTGGCTAGCCACCACGTGCTCCAGGTTGAGACTCGAAGCTCTTTTGACCCTATGTCGTAAGTGTGGTCGGGCACTGTGAAAGACCCGGATGAGCTCGCCCCCGTAAATATTCACCAGTGAGGGTGATGGATATGGATCATGATTATGATCAAGTTTATGATGAGTATAACTCAAGTTGGGGATGCGCGACAGAGGAACAGTCCAATGGTTAGCTACCAGGACTTGTCGGGTTGGCTCTATAACCGACAAATGATATCATCAGCCACTAGGGACAGGCATTCATCATATGAATACTATGTGAATTGATTGAGATTGCCTATTTGACTGCATATTACCTGCTATTTGTCTAAACGCCTTACTTGTTCCTATTTGTATATCTCTTGTTTGATATAACTGTGTTTGCTACATTATGCTCCTGCTGGTGGTTGGGAGGTCTGAAGGGATTGGAAAGGGAAGTATTATTTTAGACTGAAGAATCTTTAGTCAGATGCCCTTTATGGTTTAGCTTGTTTATAAGCTTTGATATTATCTGGAGGAAGTTCTAGGATTTTCTTCGGCTTTCCTCTATTATTATGTATTATATATGTGGAAGCTGTTACCATGCTGGGGACCTCTGGTTCTCACCCATTCGGATTTTGTGGTTTTCAGATGCAGGACGTGAGGGTTCCCGCTGAGGCATGCTTGAGACTTCTAGATTTGCGAAGATCCTTGTTCTCAGGGCTATGTTTTGGTTTATATGTTTTCTTAGATTCTTTGATCTCCATTAAATAATACGAACTGTGATGACTCCTCTTATGGGAGATTTTGGAGAATAGGTTTCTATATTTGTGTCCCTTTGGGTTTCCTTTGGGATTTTCCTTATTTTATTATATGTATATATTGCTATGCTCGGACCGGTTATCTTCGCAGCCAGATTTTGAGTCTTGATATTCCTGTTTTTGATACTCCTTTGTATATATATAATCTCGCGTTGGTTTATCCTTGTTCGTTACGTTATCGATCGGAGTGTTGCGCTTTTGAGTTGCGATTTTTGTTTACCCCTTTTTCTACAAAGGCTCCTAGTTATAATCAATCATTCATACTACTATATGTACTAAATTTTTTATTTTAGAGGTCATAATACCTTGCCATCTCTGAATTATGACTTAATCATAAGACTCTGTATGGTAGGGTGTTACATTTAGACTTTCTGGATCTCAAGAATGCTGCCAATTGGTTCTAGCTTATACCACAAAGGTTCTAATGTCATGAATTCAAATGCTCTATTGTCAGGAGAGACGATTCAGATCCGTGGATCAGAGATCCAAGAGATTATACTCCCGCTGTCGTCCAATGACTACGTTGAACATCATGTAGACCGCTTGTGGTTGTCAGGCACGCGGATCTTGGCTAAGCGAGTAACGAAGATAGTTGGTGATTGTCACGGGTCAACCTTCATTCTGACTTAACTGAATTAAGTATGAGAGTATATCTTGGAGAAGAAGTAGGCGTGAATTGAATAGAAAAACAATAGTACTTGCATTAATTCATGAGGATTAGCAGAGCTCCTCACCTTAATCTATGAGGTGTAGAAACTCCACTATAGGAAAATACATAAGAGAGAAAGGTCTAGGCATGGCCGAATGGCCAGCCTCCCCTAAAGTCGATCAAAAGATCAAAAGATGATCCAAAAGATAAAATACAATAGTTAAAAGTGCTATTTATACTAAGCTAGTAACCTAGGGTTTACAGAAAATGAGTAACTAAGTGCAGATAGTGCAAAAATTCACTTCCAGGGCCCACTTGGTGTGTGCTTGGGCTGAGCATTGAGCTTTACACGTGCATAAGCCATTCTTGGAGTTAAACGCCAGCTTGGATGCCAGTTTGGGCGCTTAACTCCAGTTCTGGTGCCAGTTCTGGCGTTTTACGCCAGAAAAGTTCTCTGGTGGGCGTTTGAACGCCAGTTTGGGCCAACAAATCCAGAGCAAAGTAAATACCATTATACATTTCTGGAAATCCCAAGATGTCTACTTTCCAATGCAATTCAGAGCGCAACAATTGGGCTTCTGTAGCTCCAGAAAATCCACTTCGAGTGCAGGGAGGTCAGAATCCAACAGCATTTGCAGTCCTTTCTCAGCCTCTGAATCAGATTTTTGCTCAAGTCCTTAAATTTCAGCCAGAAAATACCTTAAATTACAAAAAAACACACAAACTCATAGTAAAGTCCAAAAATGTGATTTTTGAATAAAAACTAATAAAAATATAATAAAAGGTAACAAACAAACTAAAAACTATGTAAAAATAATGCTAAAAAGCGTATAAATTATCCACTCATCATAACACCAAACTTAAATTTTTGCTTGTCCCCAAGCAACCAAAAACAAAATAGGATAAAAAGATGAGAATATACAGTAAATTTCAAAACATCAATGAATCTTAGTTTCAATTAGATGAGCGGACTAGTAGCTTTTTGCTTATGAACAGTTTTGGCATCTCACTTTATCCTTTGAAGTTCAGAATGATTGGCATCCATAGGAACTCAGAATTCAGATAGTGTTATTGATTCTCCTAGTTTAGTGGTGGACGAAATTGTGATTCCTTTTTTCTTGTAATTGGATTTTAGAAATTGGCACGAGTGGACACAACTCCGTTCAACTAACCAGCAAGTGTACTGGGTCGTCCAAGTAATAAACCTTACGTGAGTAAGGGTCGAATCCACAGAGATTGTTGGTATGAAGCAAGCTATGGTCACCTTGCAAATCTCAGTTAGGCAGATTAAAAACGGTTTATGGGTTTTCGAATAATTAATAATAAAAAGGAATAATAAAAGGGATAGAACACTTATGCAGATTCATTGGTAGGAATTTCAGATAAGCGGATGGAGGTACTGTAGAGCCCAAGCACGCCTGTTCTCCTACTGCTTCTACTCAATCCTTCTTACTCCTTTCCATGGCAAGCTTTATATAGGGGTTCACCATCAACTGTGGCTACTTTCATCCTCTCGGGAAAATGATCCTATGCGGTTGTCAGTCGCACGGCTAATCGTCTGGAGGCATCACCCATGGCTGATGGCTACAACCCATCCTCGCAGTGAAAACTATGCTAACGCACTCTGTCACAGTACGGCTAATCACCGGTTGGTTCCCGCTCCTACTGGAATAGAATCCCTCTTTTGCGTCTGTCACCAACGCCCAGCAGGTTAAAGTTTGAAGCACGTCACGGTCATTCATTACCGGAATCCTACTCGGAACACCACAGACAAGGTTGGACTTTCCGGATTCCCAGGATCCTACTCGGAATACCACAGACAAGGTGAGACTTTCCGGATCCTCATAAATGCCGCCATCCATCTAGCTTATACCACGAAGATTCTGTTGGGGAATCTAAGAGATACGCATTCAAGCTCTGTTGCATGTAGAACGGA
>NW_026264987.1:1102766-1103001 GCF_000817695.3 Arachis duranensis | reverse complement strand
GCTGGAAAGCCCTGGATGTCTACTTTCCAACGCCATTGAGAGCGCGCCAATTGGAGTTCTGTAGCTCCAGAAAATCCATTCCGAGTGCAGGGAGGTCAGATTCCAACAGCATCAGCAGTCCTTTTGTCAGCCTTCTTCAGAGTTTAGCTCAAATCCCTCAATTTCAGTCAAAATTTACCTGAAATCACAGAAAAACACACAAACTCATAGTAAAGTCCAGAAATGTGAATTTAAC
>NW_026264987.1:1098905-1100112 GCF_000817695.3 Arachis duranensis | reverse complement strand
AAAAAAGAAAAGAAGAGTAGAAGAAGAAGAAGAGAATGGAGTAGAGAGGGAGAGATTGGGTTCGGCTATGTAGGAGAAGAATGTGTTTGTGTTGTGTGAAAATGAAGAAGAAAGGAGGGGTATTTATAGGGAGAGGGGGGGTTGGGTTTCGGCCATATTGGGTGGGAAAGTGTGGGAAATTGAATTTGAATGTAGTGGGGGTAGGTGGGGTTTATGGGGAAGAGGAGGTTGATGTGAGTGGTGCATGGGGTAATTGGGAAGAGGAATTGAGGTGATTGATGAAGAATATTGGGAATTGTGACATGGGGTATTCAAATCACAAAAATAGGATTAAGAGGGAAGGTGAGAATAGGATAGGTGGGGATCCTGTGGAGTCCACAGATCCTGAGGTGAGGATCCTGTGGGGTCCACAGATCCTGTGGTGAAAAGAAATACCATTCCTTCACCCTATAGGCGTGTAAATTGCCTTCATGCACCATTCTGGCGTTCAAACGCCCATTGGTGCATGTTCTGGGCGTTAAACGCCCATGTGATGCTTGTTTCTGGCGTTGAACGCCAGTTTCAAGCTTGTTTCTGGCGTTCAGCGCCAGATTGTCCTCTGTGTGCGCATCCTGGTGTTAAACGCCAGGTTGTTGCTTGTTTTGGGCATTCAGCGCCAGAAAGATGCTCTGTTCTGGCGTTGAACGCCAGCCAGATGCATCTTCTGGGCGTTGAACGCCGGCCCGTGCGTCCTCCAGGGTGAAAAATTTTTTCTTCTGTTTTTGACTCTGTTCTTAATTTTTTTGATTTTTTTCGTGACTCCTCATGATCATGTACCTAATTAAACACAAAAATAACAAAGAAACAAAATAAAATAAAATTAGATAAATAAAATTGGGTTGCCTCCCAACAAGCGCTTCTTTAATGTCAGTAGCTTGACAGTGGCTCTCATGGAGCCACAGAGTGATCAAGTCAATGTTGTCTCCACACCAAACTTAGAGTTTGGATATGGAGTTTGAACACCAAACTTAGAGTTTGGTTGTGGCCCCACAACACCAAACTTAGAGTCTGACTGTGTGGGTTCTTCTTGACCTTGAACTGAGAGAAGCTCTTCATGCTTACTCTCCTTTGTCACAGAGGGATGGCCATGTGCTTGAAACACAAGGTATTCCCCATTTAATTGAAGGACTAACTCTCCTCTGTTGACATCTATCACAGCTTCTGCTGT
>NW_026264987.1:1097161-1098592 GCF_000817695.3 Arachis duranensis | reverse complement strand
GTATTGAGCAACTTGCTCTCCAGTCACATCTTCATCCTCTTCAGAGGATGAATATTCTTCAGAGCTCATGAATGGCAGAAGGAGATTTAATGGAATCTCTATGGTCTCTAGGTGAGCCTCAGATTCCTCAGGATCCTTAATAGGAAACTCCTTCTTGTTTGAGGGACATCCCAGGAGGTCTTCCTCACTAGGATTTTCGTCCTCCTCCTCCCCAGTGCATTCGGCCACTTTGATTAAATCAATGGCCTTGCACTCTCCTTTTGGATTTTCTTCTGTATTGCTTGGGAGAATACTGGGAGGAGTTTCAATAACCTTCTTACTCAGCTGGCCCACTTGTGTCTCCAAATTTCTAATGGAGGATCTGGTTTCATTCATGAAACTGAGAGTGGCCTTTGACAGATCAGAGACTATATTAGCTAAATTAGAATTATTTTGTTCAGCATTCTCTGTCTGTTGCTGAGAAGATGATGGATATGGCTTACTATTATTCAACCTATTGCGTCCACCATTATTAAAGCCTTGTTGAGGCTTTTGTTGATCCTTCCAGGAGAAATTTGGGTGATTTCTCCATGATGGGTTATAAATGTTTCCATAGGGTTCACCCAGATAATTAACCTCTGCCATGGCAGGGTTCTCAGGATCATAAGCTTCTTCAGAAGCTACCTCTCTAGTACTGTTGGATGCATGTTGCAATCCATTCAGATTTTGAGAGATTATGTTGACCTGTTGAGTCAACATTTTGTTCTGAGCCAATATGGCATTCAGAGCATCAATTTCAAGAACTCCTTTCTTCTGAGGTACCCCATTATTCACGGAATTCCTCTCAGAGGTGTACATGAACTGGTTGTTAGCAACCATGTCAATGAGTTCTTGAGCCTCTTCAGGCATTTTCTTCAGGCGAATAGATCCACCTGCAGAATGATCAAGAGACATTTTCGAAAATTCAGATAGACCATAATAGAATATATCTAATAAGGTCCATTCAGAAAACATGTCAGATGGACATCTCTTGGTCAGCTGTTTGTATCTTTCCCAAGTTTCATAGAGAGATTCACCATCTTTTTGTTTGAAGGTTTGAACATCCACTCTCAGCTTGCTCAGCTTTTGAGGAGGAAAGAATTTATCCAAGAAGGCACTGACCAGCTTATCCCAGGAGTTCAGGCTATCCTTAGGTTGTGAATCCAACCATATTCTAGCTCTGTCTCTTACAGCAAAAGGCAAAAGCATGAGTCTGTAGACTTCAGGATTAACTCCATTCGTCTTTACAGTATCACAGACTTGCAAGAATTCAGTTAAAAACTGATAAGGATCTTCAGATGGAAGTCCATAAAACTTGCAGTTTTGTTGCATTAATGCAACTAGTTGAGGCTTAAGCTCAAAGTTATTGGCTCCAATGGCAGGAATGGAGATGCTTCTTCCATCAAACTTGGA
>NW_026264987.1:1095349-1096282 GCF_000817695.3 Arachis duranensis | reverse complement strand
GAGAGAAAAACAACAAAAATACTCAATGCATGAAATTTTTAGATCAAAACAATGAATGCATGCAAGAATGCTATGAATGTCAAGATGAACACCAAGAACACTTTGAAGATCATGATGAACATCAAGAACATAATTTTGAAGAATTTTTAATGCAAAGAAAACATGCAAGACACCAAACTTAGAAATCTTTAATGCATGAAAAATATGAATGCAAAAATGCACATGAAAAACAACAAAAGACACAAAACAAGAAATCATCAAGATCAAACAAGAGGACTTGTCAAGAACAACTTGAAGATCATGAAGAACACTATGAATGCATGAGATTTTCGAAAAAATGCAAGAAAAATTTTAAAAGCATGCAATTGACACCAAACTTAAAAATCAACACAATACTCAAACAAGAAACGCAAAATATTTTTGATTTTTATGATTTTCTAATTTTTTTGTATTTTTATTTTAATTTTTCGAAAAATATTTTTGGAAAAAATGAAAAAGAAAAGAAAAATTTTGAAAAAGATTTTTGAAAGAAAAAAAAATTACCTAATCTGAGCAACAAGATAAACCGTCAGTTGTCCATACTCGAACAATCCCCGGCAACGGCGCCAAAAACTTGGTGGACGAAATTGTGATTCCTTTTTTCTTGTAATTGGATTTTAGAAATTGGCACGAGTAGACACAACTCCGTTCAACTAACCAGCAAGTGTACTGGGTCGTCTAAGTAATAAACCTTACGTGAGTAAGGGTCGAATCCACAGAGATTGTTGGTATGAAGCAAGCTATGGTCACCTTGCAAATCTCAGTTAGGCAGATTAAAAACAGTTTATGGGTTTTCGAATAATTAATAATAAAAAGGAATAATAAAAGGGATAGAACACTTATGCAGATTCATTGGTAGGAATTTCAGATAAGCGGATGGAGATGCTGTAGAGC
>NW_026264987.1:1006182-1094543 GCF_000817695.3 Arachis duranensis | reverse complement strand
AACTTCAGGTTATGACGTGTTTTGGGCGTTCAACTCTGGATCATGACGTTTTTCTGGCGTTTAACTCCAGACAGCAGCGTGTACTTGGCGTTCAACGCCAAGTTACGTCGTCATTCTTCGAATAAAGTATGGACTATTATATATTGCTGGAAAGCCCTGGATGTCTACTTTCCAACGCCGTTGAGAGCGCGCCAATTGGAGTTCCGTAGCTCCAGAAAATCCATTCCGAGTGCAGGGAGGTCAGATTCCAACAGCATCAGCAGTCCTTTTGTCAGCCTTCTTCAGAGTTTAGCTCAAATCCCTCAATTTCAGTCAGAATTTACCTGAAATCACAGAAAAACACACAAACTCATAGTAAAGTCCAGAAATGTGAATTTAACATAAAAACTAATGAAAACATCCCTAAAAGTAGCTTAAACTTACTAAAAACTATATAAAAACAATGCCAAAAAGCGTATAAATTATCCGCTCATCATTTAGCATGTTAATTCTTGAACACAGCTACTTTATGAGTCTTGGTCGTGGCCCTAAGCATTTTGTTTTCCAGTATTACCACCGGATACATAAATGCCACAGACACATAACTGGGTGAACGTTTTCAGATTGTGACTCAGCTTTGCTAGAGTCCCCAGTTAGAGGTGTCCAGAGTTCTTAAGCACACTCTTTTGCTTTGGATCACGACTTTAACTACTCAGTCTCAAGCTTTTCACTTGGACCTTCATGACACAAGCACATGGTCAGGGACAGCTTGATTTAACCACTTAGGCCAGGATTTTATTCCTTTGGGCCCTCCTATCCATTAGTGCTCAAAGCCTTGGATCCTTTTTACACTTGTCTTTTAGTTTAAAGGTTTATTGGCTTTTTTTGCTTGCTTTTTCTTTTTATTTTTTTTTGCCATTTTTTATGCAAGCTTTGTGTTTTTCACTGCTTTTTCTTGCTTCAAGAATCAATTTTATGATTTTTAGATTATCAATAACATTTCTCTTTTTTCATTATTCTTTCCGGAGCCAACAATTTTAACATTCATAAACTTCACTATAAAAAATATGCACTGTTCAAGCATTCATGCAGAAAACAAAAAGTATTGCCACCACATCAAAATAATTAAACTAAATTCAAGATAGAGTTCGAAATTTATGTACTTCTTTTTTCTTTTTCAGAAAATATTTTTCATTTAAGAAAGACAAAAGATTCATTAAACATTCATAGCTTTAAGACATAGACACTAAACACTAAGGATCATGTAATAAAGATACAAACATAGATGAAACATAAAGCATAAAAAATCGAAAAATAGAAAAATAAGAATAAGGAAATTAAAGAACGGGTCCACCTTAGTGATGACGGCTAGTTCTTCCTCTTGAAAATCCTGTGGAGTGCTTTAGCTCCTCAATATCTCTTCCTTGCTTTTGTTGCTCCTCCCTCATGGATCTTTGGTCCTCTCTGATTTCATGGAGGATAATGGAGTGCTCTTGGTGCTCCATCCTTATTTGCTCCATATTGGAACTCAAATCTCGTAAAGAGGTGTTGAGTTGCTCCCAATAGCTGTGTAGAGGAAAATGCATCCCTTGAGGCATCTCAGGGATTTCTTGATGAGGGACTTCCTCATGCTCTTGTTGAGGTCCATGAGTGGGCTTTCTTATTTGCTCCATCCTTTTTTCTAGTGATGGGCTTTTGAGATGAATCTCTCGATCTCCCATGACTCGATGTTGGAAGCAACTGCCTTCCCTTTCCTCTTCCTAGAGGTTTATCCGGCCTTAGGTGCCATTAATGGTTATGGAAAAACAAAAAGCAGAGCTTTTTTCCATACCAAACTTAAAAGGTTTGCTCATCCTTGAGCAAAAGAAGAAAGAAAGGATTAGAGAAAGTAGAGATGGAGGAGATGGAGGTGTGTGAATGGTTCGGCCAAGGGGGTTTTAGGTGGTTATGATGTGTGAAAATGAAGAAGTGATGAGGGGCTTATACAGAAGTAGAGTGCTGAATTTGAGAGGGTGAGGTAGATGGGGTTTATGGAAAATAGTGGATGGATGTGAGTGGTAAAGAGATTATGGGGAAGGGGGTAGGATTTGATAGGAGAATGGAGTTTGGGGAAGAGTGTTATGGAAGGTGTGAAGAAGAGTGAGAATAAGGTTGGGTAGGTAGGGATCCTGTGGGATTCACAAATCCTGAGGTGTCAAGGATTTCTCATCACTGCACCTTTCTGGCGTTTAAATGCCCTCTATGTGCCATTTCTGGCATTTAACGCCAGCCAGACACAAGACACCCCTTTCTGGCGTTAAACTCTAGTCTGTTTGCCCATTCTGGCATTTAACACCCAGAATGTTGCTAGACTGGGCGTTAAACGCCCATTCTGCTATCCTTACTGGTGTTTAAATGCCAGTAAGCCTGTCCTCCAGGGTGTGCTATTTTTAATGCTGTTTTTTTATTCCACTTTAATTCTGCAGCTGTTTTTATGACTTCACATGATCATCAACCTATAGAAAATATAAACTAACAATGGAAAATGAAATGAGAAAGTAATTAATATAGATAAATAAATTGGGTTGCCTCCCAATAAGCCCTTCTTTAATGTCAATAGCTTGACAGTAAGTTCTTACAGAGCTTCACAGATACTTAGAGCATGATTGTGGCCTCCCAACACCAAACTTAGAATATAAATGTGGGGGCTTTGCTTGACTCTGTATGGAGGGATGAAGCTTTTCATGCTTCTTCTCCATGTTTACAAAAGAAGATCCTTGAGCCTTAAACACAAGGTAGTCCTCATTCAATTGAAGGACTAACTCTCCTCTGTCCACATCAATCACAGCCTTTGCTGTGGCTAGGAAGGGTCTCCCAAGGATGATGGATTCATCCTCATTCTTCTCAGTGTCTAGGATTATAAAGTCAGCAGAGATGTAGAGGCCTTCAACCTTCACTAAGACATCCTCTACAAGTCTATAAGCCTGTTTCATTGATTTGTCTGCCATCTCTAGTGAGATTCTTGTAGCTTATACCTCAAAAATCCCTAATTTTTCCATTACAGATAGTGGCATGAGGTTGATACCTGACCCTAGGTCACACAGAGCCTTCTCAAAGGTCATGGTGCCTATGGTATAAGGTATTAAGAACTTTTTGGGATCCGGTTTCTTCTGAGGTAACTTCAGCTGAATCAAGGCATTTAGTTCATTGATGAGCAATGGAGGTTCATCCTCCGAAGTCTCATTACCAAATAACTTGGCATTCAACTTCATGAGTGCTCCTAGATATTGAGCAACTTGCTCTTCAACAATATCTTCATCATCTTCAGAGGAAGAATACTTATCAAATCTCATGAATGGTAATAGGAAGTTCAGTGGAATCTTTATGGTCTTTGTATGAGCCTCAGATTCCTTTGGTTCCTCATTAGAGAACTCCTTAGTGGTCAGTGGACGTCCAGCAAGGTCTTCCTCACTTGAAATCACTGCCTTTTCCTCCTTTATAGGTTCGGCCATTTTGGTTATAGTGATGGCCTTACACTCTCTCTTTGGATTCTCTTCTGTATTGCTTGGGAGAGTACTAAGAGGAGTTTTAGTAACTCTTTTACTCAGCTGACCCACTTGTGCCTCCAAATTCCTCATGGAGGACCGTGCTTCAATCATGAAACTGAGAGTGGTCTTAGATAGATCAAAGACTATGGTTGCTAAGCCAGAGAGGCTCTGCTCAAAATTCTCTGTCTGTTGCTGAGAAGATGATGGGAAAGGTGATGAGCGGATAATTTATACGCTTTTTGGCATTATTTTTATACAGTTTTTAGTATAATCTAGCTATTTTTAGGGATGTTTTCATTAATTTTTATGCTAAATTCACATTTCTGGACTTTACTATGAGTTTGTGTTTTTTTTTCTGTGATTTCAGGTAATATCTGGCTAAAATTGAGGGACCTGAGCAAAACTCTGATAAGGAGGCTGACAAAGGACTGCTGATGTTGTTAGATTCTGACCTTCCTACACTCAAAATGGATTTTCTGGAGCTACAAAACTCCAAATGGCGCGCTCTTAATGGCGATGGAAAGTAGACATCCAGAGCTTTCCAGAAATATATATAAGTCCATACTTTATTTGGGATTAGACGACGCAAACTGGTACTCAACACCAGTTCTACGCTGCATTCTGGAGTCAAACGCCAGAAACACGTCACGAACTAGAGTTGAACGCCAAAAACACGTTACAACTTGGCGTTCAACGCCAAAAGAAGCCTCTGCACGTGTAAAGTTCAAGCTCAGCCCAAGCACACACCAAGTGGGCCTTGGAAGTGGATTTCTGCATCAATTACTTACTTCTGTAAACCCTAGTAGCTAGTCTAGTATAAATAGGACATTTTACTATTGTATTAGACATCCTGGATCCTGAAATGTATTTTTTGATCCTGTGATCACATTTTGGGGGCTGGCCATTCAGCCATGCCTGGACCTTCATCACTTATGTATTTTTAACGGTGGAGTTTCTACACACCATAGATTAAGGGTGTGGAGCTCTGCTGTACCTCAAGTTTCAATGCAATTACTACTATTTTCTATTCAATTCAGTTTATTGATATTCTAAGATATTCGTTGCACTCCACCATGATGAATGTGATGATCCGTGACACTCATCATCATTCTCACCTATGAACGCGTGATTGACAACCACTTCCATTCTACCTTAGACCGGGCGCATATCTCTTGGATTCCTTAATCAGGATCTTCGTGGTATAAGCTAGAATTGATGGCGGCATTCATGGGAATCCGGAAAGTCTAACCTTGTCTGTGGTATTCCGAGTAGGATTCCGAGATTGAATGACTGTGATGTAGCCATTGACAACGGTGATGCCCTACATATAGCTTGCCATGGAAAGGAGTAAGAAGGATTAAAGGAAGGTAGTAGGAAAGCAGAGATCCAACAGGGACAAAGCATCTCCCTACACTTATCTGAAATTCTCACCAATGATTTACATAAGTATTTCTATCTTTATTTTCTGTTTATTTATTATTATTATTCGAAAACTCCATTACCATTTATTATCCGCCTAAATGAGATTTACAAGATGACCATAGCTTGCTTCATACCAACAATCTCCGTGGGATCGACCCTTACTCACGTAAGGTTTATTACTTGGATGACCCAGTGCACTTGTTGGTTAGTTGTGCGAGGTTGTGAAGAAAGTGCTGAGTTAGTAAATGCGCACACCAAGTTGAATTCCATTATAAGAGATCACAATTTCGTGCACCAAGTTTTTGGCGCCGTTGCCGGGGATTGTTCGAGTTTGGACAACTGACGGTTCATCTTGTTGCTCAGATTAGATAATTTTCTTTTTGTTTTATTTTCAAAAAAAAATTTCAAAAAAATTTATCCCTATTTTCGAATCAAAAAAATCTTTCAAAAATTTCTCATCTGTTTTCGAAAATTATTCTAAATTTTTAAGAATGAATTCTAGTATTTCATGAAGCATGTTGAAGCCTGGCTGGCTGTAAAGCCATGTTCAATTCTTTTGGACTGAGGCTTTCAATCATCAGCATAGAGGCAAGTTAATTGAAATATCAGCTGTTGTATGTCTGATTTATATCCTAAAGCTGGCTGGCTATTAAGCCATGTCCAACCCTTGGATTGGAGCTTTAGGCTAACATTGAAAGATTCCTGGAATTCTTCTTAAAAATTTTGAATTTCTTATTTTCTTTTTCCTATATGTTTTTCGAAAAATATAAAATAAAATCCAAAAAAATAATAAAAGAAAATTTAAAAATTTTGTGTTTCTTGTTGGAGTCTTGAGTCAATTTTTAAGTTTTGTGTCAATTGCATATTCATCTTGTTCTTGTATTTTTCGAAAATTCATGGATTCATAGTTTTCTTCATGATCTTCAAGTTGTTCTTGGTAAGTCTTCTTGTTTGATCTTTAAATTTTCTTGTTTTGTGTTGTATGATGTTTTTCATGTGCATTTTTGCATTCATAGTGTCTAAACATGAAAGATTTTTAAGTTTAGTCTCTTGCATGTTTTCTTTGCATAAAAATTTTTTCAAAAATATGTTCTTGATGTTTATCATGATCTTCAAAGTGTTCTTGGTGTTCATCTTGACATTCATAGTGTTCTTGCATGCATCATTGGTTTTGATCCAAAATTTTCATGTTTTGGGTCATATTTGTGTTTTTCTCTCTCATCATTAAGAATTCAAAAATAAAAAAAAATTATCTTTTCCTTAATTCTCTCAAAATTTCAAAAATTTGAGTTGACTTAATCAAATTTTTTTAAATTAGTTATTTCTTGTAAGTCAAGTCAAATTTTCAATTTTAAAAATCTTATCTTTTCAAAATCTTTTTCAAAAAAATCAAATCTTTTTTACTTTTATCTTATGATTTTCGAAAATTTAAAACTATTTTTCAAAATCTTTTTCTTATTTTATTTCAAATTTTCGAAACTTAACTAATAAGTAATGTGATTGATTCAAAAATTTGAAGTTTGTTACTTTCTTGTTAAGAAAGGTTCAATATTTAAATTCTAGAATCATATCTTTTAGTTTCTTGTTAGTCAAGTAATTAATTTTAATTTTAAAAATTAAATTTTTTTCAACCATATCCTTTTAATCATATCTTTTTGTCATATCTTTTTCAAAATTTTATCTTTTTCAAATATTTGATTTCAAAATATCTTCTTATCTTCTTATCTTTTCAAATTTGATTTGCAAATCTTTTTCAAATTAGCCAATTAACTGTTGTTTACTTTTTATCTTTTTCAAAACCATCTAACAATTTTTCTCTCTCCAATTTTTGAAAATACCTCCCTCTTTTTAAAAAAAAATCTTTTTAATTAATTAATTATTTTAAGTTTTAATTTTAATTCTATTTCTCCTTTAATTTTCGAAAATCATTAAGTCCTTTTCAAAAATTATTTTCGAAAACTTCTCTCTCATCCTTTTCTATTTATTCATTCATTTACTAACACTTCTCTTCATCTCAAATCACTGCCCCTACCTATTCATTCTTCTTCACTCTTATTCCCTTTCTTCTTCTACTAACATAAAGGAATCTCTATACTGTGACATAGAGGATTCCTCTTCTTTTTCTATTCTCTTCTCTTTCATATGAGCAGGAATAAGGAAAAAGGCATTCTTGTTAAAGTTGATCCTGAACCTGAAAGGACTCTGAAGAGGAAACTAAGAGAAGCTAAATTACAACAATCCAGAGACAACCTTACTGAAGTTTTCGAACAAGAAAAGGATATGGCAGCCGAACCCAACAACAATAATGCAAGGAGGATTCTTGGTGATTATACTACACCTACTTCCAAGTTTGATGGAAAAAGTATCTCAATTCCTGCCATTGGAGCAAACAATTTTGAGCTGAAACCTCAATTAGTTGCTCTAATGCAACAAAACTACAAGTTTCATGGACTTCCATCAGAAGATCCCTACCAGTTTTTAACTGAGTTCTTGCAGATTTGTGAGACTGTTAAGACTAATGGAGTAGATCCTGAAGTCTATAGGCTCATGCTTTTCCCTTTTGCTGTAAGAGACAGAGCTAGAATATGGTTGGACTCACAACCTAAGAATAGCCTAAACTCTTGGGATAAGCTAGTCACGACCTTCTTGGTTAAGTTCTTTCCTCTTTAAAAGCTGAGCAAGCTTAGAGTGGATGTTCAGACCTTCAAGCAAAAAGATGGTGAATCCCTCTATGAAGCTTGGGAAAGATACAAGCAGATGACTAAAAAATATCCTTCTGACATGTTTTCAGAATGGACCATGATAGATATATTCTATTATGGTCTGTCTGAGTTCTCTAAGATGTCACTGGACCACTCTGCAGGTGGATCCATTCACCTAAAGAAAATGCCTGCAGAAGCTCAGGAACTTATTGAAATGGTTACAAATAACCAATTCATGTACACTTTTGAGAGGAATTCCGTGAATAATGGGACGCCTCAAAGGAAGGAAGTTCTTGAAATTGATACTCTGAATGCCATATTGGCTTAGAACAAAATGTTGACTCAGCAAGTTAACATGATTTCTCAAAGTCTGAATGGATGGCAAAATGCATCCAACAGTACTAAAGAGGCATCTTCTGAAGAAGAAGCTTATGATCCTGAGAACCCTGCAATGGCAGCGGTAAATTACATGGGTGAACCTTATGGAAACAGCTATAATTCATCATGGAGAAATCATCAAAATTTCTCATGGAGGTAACAACAAAAGCCTCAACAAGGCTTTAATAATGGTGGAAGAAACAGGCTCAGCAATAGCAAGCCTTTTCCATCATCTTCTCAGCAACAGACAGAGAATTTTGAGCAAAATACCTCTAACTTAGCAAATATAGTCTCTAATCTATCCAAAGCCACTTTAAGTTTCATGAGTGAAACAAGGTCCTCCATCAGAAATCTGGAGGCACAAGTGGGCCAGCTGAGTAAGAAAGTCACTGAAACTCCTCCTAGTACTCTCCCAAGTAATACTGAAGAGAATCCAAAAAGAGAGTGCAAGGCCATTCTGAAAAGAGTGTGCTTAAGAACTCTGGACACCTCTAACTGTGGACTTTAACAAAGCTGAGTCACAATCTGAAAAGGTTCACCCAGCTATGTGTTTGTGGCATTTATATATCTGGTGGTAATACTGGAAAACCAAGTGCTTTGGGCCACGGCCAAGACTCATAAAAGTAGCTGTGTTCAAGAATCAACATACTTAACTAGGAGAATCAATAACACTATCTAAAATTCTAAGTTCCTATAGATGCCAATCATTATAAACTTCAAAGGAAAAAGTGAGATGCCAAAACTGTTCAGAGGCAAAAAGCTACAAGTCCCGCTCATCTAATTAGGACTAATATTCATTGATATTCTGAATTTATAGTATATTCTCTTCTTTTTATCCTAATTGATTTTTAGTTGCTTGGGGACAAGCAACAATTTAAGTTTGGTGTTGTGATGAGCAGATAATTTATACGCTTTTTGGCATTATTTTTATATAGTTTTTAGTATAATCTAGCTATTTTTAGGGATGTTTTCATTAGTTTTTATGCTAAATTCACATTTCTGGACTTTACTATGAGTTTGTTTGTTTTTCTGTGATTTCAGGTAATTTCTGGCTGAAATTGAGGGACCTGAGCAAAACTCTGATAAGGAGGTTGACAAAGGACTGCTGATGTTGTTTGATTCTGACCTCCCTGTACTCGAAATGAATTTTCTGGAGCTATAGTATTCCAAATGGTCCGCTCTTAATGGCGTTGGAAAGTAGACATCCAGAGCTTTCCAGCAATATATAATAGTCCATACTTTATTTGGGATTAAACGACGCAAACTGGCGCTCAACGCCAGTTCTATGCTGCATTCTGGAGTCAAACGCTAGAAACACGTCACGAACCAGAGTTGAACGCCAAAAACACATTACAACTTGGTGTTCAACTCCAAAAGAAGCCTCTGCACGTGTAAAGTTCAAGCTCAGCCCAAACACACACAAGTGGGCCCCAAAAGTGGATTTCTGCATCAGTTACTTACTTCTGTAAACCCTAATAGCTAGTCTAGTATAAATAGGACATTTTACTATTGTATTAGACATCCTGGATCCTGAATTGTATTTTTTGATCTTGCGATCACGTTTTGGGGGCTGGCCATTCGGCTATGCCTGGACCTTCATCACTTATGTATTTTCAACGGTGGAGTTTCTACACACCATAGATTAAGAGTGTGGAGCTCTGCTGTACCTCAAGTTTCAATGCAATTACTACTATTTTCTATTCAATTCAGTTTATTCATATTCTAAGATATTCGTTGCACTTCACCATGATGAATGTGATGATCCATGACACTCATCATCATTCTCACCTATGAACGCGTGACTGACAACCACTTCCATTCTACCTTAGACCGGGCGTATATCTCTTGGATTCCTTAATCAGAATCTTTGTGGTATAAGCTAGAATTGATGGCGGCATTCATGGGAATCCGGAAAGTCTAACCTTGTCTGTGGTATTCTGAGTAGGATTCTGGGATTGAATGACTGTGATGACCTTCAAACTCGCGATTGTTGGGCGTGATGACAAACGCAAAAGAATCAAGGGATTCTATTCTGACATGATCGAGAACCGACAGATGATTAGCCGTGCCGTGACAGAGCATTTGGACCTTTTTCACTGATAGGATGGGATGTAGCCATTGACAACGGTGATGCCCTACATACAGCTTGCCATGGAAAGGAGTAAGATGGATTGGATGAAGGCAGTAGAAAAGCAGAGATTTAGAACGAGCACAGCATCTTCATACGCCTATCTGAAATTTCCATTGATGATCTACATAAGTATTTCTATCTTTATTTTTTTTTTATTATTATTATTCGAAAACTCCATAACCATTTATTATCTGCCTAACTAAGATTTACAAGATGACCATAGCTTGCTTCATACCCACAATCTCCGTGGGATCGACCCTTACTCACGTAAGGTTTATTACTTGGACGACCCAGTGCACTTGCTGGCTAGTTGTGCGAGGTTGTGAAGAAAGTGCTGAGTTAGTAAATGCGCACACCAAGTTGAATGCCATTATAAGAGATCACAATTTCGTGCACCAAAAGGCTTGCTATTGCCAAACCTATTTCTCCCACCATTATTGTTATTAAAGCCTTGTTGAGGCTTCTGTTAATCCTTCCATAAGAAATTTGGATGATTTCTCCATGAAGGATTATAGGTGTTTCCATAAGGTTCTCCCATGTAATTTACCTCTTCCATTGCAGGATTCTCAGGGTCATAAGCCTCTCCTTCAGAGGAGGCTTCTTTAGTACTGCCAGATGCAACTTGCAATCCAGTCAGATTCTGAGAAATCATATTGACTTGCTGAGTTAATATTTTATTCTGAGCCAATATGGCATTCAGAGCATCAATCTCAAGAACTCCTTTCTTCTGAGTCATCCCATTATTCACACGATTTATTTTAGAAGTGTACAGGAACTGGTTATTTGCAACCATCTCAATGAGTTCCTGGGCTTCTGCAGGTGTTTTCAGATGAAGAGATCCACCAGCAGAGTGGTCCAATGACATCTTGGATAATTCAGACAGACCATCATAGAATATACATATGATGCTCCATTCTGGAAGCATGTCAGAAGGACACCTTTTGGTTAATTGCTTGTATCTTTCCCAAGCTTCATAGAGAGATTCACCTTCCTTCTGTCTGAAGGTTTGGACTTCCACTCTAAGCTTGCTCATCTTTTGAGGTGGAAAAAATTTGGTCAAGAAAGCATTGACCAACTTGTCCCAAGAGTTCAGGCTTTCTCTAGGTTGTGAGTCCAACCATATGCTAGCTCTGTCTCTTACAGCAAAGGGGAAAAGCATAAGTCTGTAGACCTCGGGATCAACCCCATTGGTCTTAACAGTATCACAGATCTGCAAGAATTCAGCTAAGAACTGATGAGGATCTTCCGATGAAAGTCCATGAAACTTGCAATCCTGCTGCATTAGAGAAACTAATTGAGGCTTAAGTTCAAAGTTGTTTGCTCCAATGGTAGGAATTGAGATGCTTCTTCCATAAGTTGTAAGTTGGTGCAGTATAGTCACCAAGCATCTTCCTTGCATCTCTAGCATTGTTGTTGGGTTCGGCTGCCATGCTTGCTTCTTTTTCGAAAATTTCTGTAAGGTCCTCTCCGGAGTGTTGTGATTTAGCTTCTCTTAGCTTCCTCTTTAGAGTCCTTTCAGGTTCAGGATCAGCTTTAACAAGAATATTTTTATCCCTGTTTCTGCTCATATGAAAAAGAACAGAACAAAGAGGGTAGGATCTTGAATCCTCTATGTCACAGTACAGAGATTCCTTTTTGTGAGTATAAGAATAGAAGAATGAGGTAGAGAGAGAAGATGAGTAATTCGAATAGAGAGAAGAGAGAGGGGTTTGAATTATGTGTAGAAGAGAAGTGTTAGCAAATAAATAGAAAGAGATGAGAGAGAGAGGGAATTCGAATATTAAATAAAAAGAAAAGAAAAATATGTTTGTTTTTAATTTTAAATATTAGTTAGTATTCGAAGATAATAAAAGAAATAAAATTAGAATTTAAAACAATTAGTTAATTCGAAGACAATTTTTTTTGGTTTTATGATTTTATAAAAATTTTTTTGTATATTTTTCAAAAACTATAAGTTTTTTTTTCAAAATTAAAAATAAAAGAAAGCTTAAACATAAAATAAAATTACCCAATCTAAGCAATAAGATGAACCGTCAGTTGTTCAAACTCGAACAATCCCCGGCAACTGCACCAAAAACTTGGTGCACGGAATTGTGATTCACACTTTTCACAACTCCGGTACAACTAACCAGCAAGTGCACTGGGTCATCCAAGTAATACCTTACGTGAGTAAGGGTCGATCCCACGGAGATTGCCTGCTTGAAGCAAGCTATGGTCATCGTGTAAATCTCAATCAGGCGGATTCAATTGGTTATGAGGTTTTGATAATTAAAAGATAGATAAAACATAAAATAAAATAAAGATACTTATGTAATTCCTTGGTGGGAGTTTCAGATAAGCGTTTGGAGATGCTTTGTTGCTTCTGAACCTCTGCTTTCCTATTGTCTTCATCCAATCATGCGTGCTCCCTTCTATGGCAAGCTGTATGTTGGTGGATCACCGTTGTCAATGGCTACCATTCGTCCTCTCAGTGAAAATGGTCCAAATATGGTTTCTATAGGACTAATCATCTGTCGGTTCTCACTTGTGTCAGAATAGGATACATTTATCCTTTTACACACTGTCACTGCACCCAACATTCACGAGTTTGAAGCTCGTCACAGTCATCCCGTCCCAGATCCTACTCGGAATACCACAGACAAGGTTTAGACTTTTCGGATCTCAAGAATGCTGCCAATTGGTTCTAGCTTATACCACGAAGGTTCTAATGTCGCTGATTTTGAATGCTCTATTGTCAGGAGAGACGATTCAGATCCATGGATCAGAGACCCAAGAGACTATACTCCAGCTGTCGTCCAATGACTACATTGAACATCAAGTAGACCGCTTGTGGTTGTCACGCACGCGGATCTTGGCTAAGCAAGTAACGAAGATAGTGGGTGATTGTCATGGGTCACTCCTTCATTCTGACTTAATTGAATTAAGTACAAGAGTATATCTTGGAGAAGAAGTATGCGTGAATTGAATAGAAAAACAATAGTACTTGCATTAATTCATGAGGATCAGCAGAGCTCCTCACCTTAATCTATGAGGTGTAGAAACTCCACTATAGGAAAATACATAAGAGAGAAAGGTCTAGGCATGGCCGAATGGCCAGCCTCCCCTAAAGTCGATCAAAAGATCAAAAGATGATCCAAAAGATGAAATACAATAGTAAAAAGTGCTATTTATACTAAGCTAGTAACCTAGGGTTTACAGAAAATGAGTAACTAAGTGCAGATAGTGCAGAAATCCACTTTCGGGGCCCACTTGGTGTGTGCTTGGGCTGAGCATTAAGCTTTAACATGCACATAGGCCATTCTTGGAGTTAAACGCCAGCTTGGATGCCAGTTTGGGCGTTTAACTCTAGTTCTGGTGCCAGTTCTAGCGTTTTATGCCAGAAAAGGGTCTCTGGTGGACGTTTGAATGCCAATTTAGGCCATCAAATCTCGGGCAAAGTATGGACTATTAAACAGTGCTGGAAAGCCCAAGATGTATACTTTCCAATGCAATTGAGAGTGCACCAATTGTGCTTCTGTAGCTCCAAAAAATCCACTTTGAGTGCAGGGAGGTCAGAATCCAACAACATCTGCAGTCTTTTCTTAGCCTCTGAATCAGATTTTTGCTCAGGTTCCTCAATTTCAGCCAGAAAATACCTGAAATTATAGAAAAACACACAAACTCATAGTAAAGTCCAAAATGTGATTTTTTCATAAAAACTATTAAAAATATAATAAAAAATAACTAAAACAAACTAAAAACTATGTAAAAACAATGCCAAAAAGTATATAAATTATCCGCTTATCATTTATCTTGACTAGGGACTGCTCCCTCCACAACCTTCCCACTTCTTAGTGTGAATGACTTTGCACTCTCCTCTTGGGTTGACCATGGTGTCACTGGGAAAAGTGTGTGTGGGCATTGGCAGCTATTTAGATAAGGTCCCTGGTTATGCTTCCAATTTTGAAATGGCTGCCCCTTGGTCTCTTATGTTGGACCTGACCTCCTCTTGAAGTGCATCTATCTTTTCGTCAGCTTCCACTTGTCTATCTGCAAAAATAGTAATGGTCCCTATTTCTTGTGCTATGGCAGCTTCCAATCTTGCAAAGTTGCTGTTGATGTCACAAGGTTGCATGGTTGGAAGTGAAGCATCTTGGGGTTGGCTCTTGTATGGTTGTTGGTTGGAATGGTAAGGTGCATTTGTAGGTTGTGGTGGGGTCTATTGTTACTTGGTTGATGGTTAGAGTTGTGGTTGCTGTGTTGGTTAGATTGCTATGGCTTATGGTCTCGGTTGTGGTTTTGCTGGTTTCCCCACCCAAAATTTGGGTGGTTCCTCCAACCTGGGTTATATGTCTTGGCATTGGGGTCATATGGTGGTCTAGAGGAATTGTTCACATAGTTGGCTTGTTCCCATCCTTCTTTAACTTCTGGGAATTCTTCCTCTTGTGGAGGTGCTTGAGTTTGGACAGTTGAGACTTGATTCTTCTCCATTTTCTTGGTTAGAGCTGCCAGCTGAGCCGTGATCATCTTGTTTTGAGCTAACAGAGCTTCCATGGAATTGAGCTCCATCACTCCCTTCTTTTGGGTCCTTTCAGAGGCATAAAAATACTCGTTGCTAGCAATAGTTTCTATTATGTCTATGGCCTCTTCGACTGTCTTCTTCTTGTTAAGTGAGCCTCTGGAGGAGTGGTCTAGTGCCTTCTTAGAGTCATATGACAACCCCTCATAGAAGATGTGCAGTTGCACCCACTCATTGAACATATCTAGGGGTATTTTCTTGTCAAATCTTTATATCTCTCCTAGGCTTCATAGAGAGTCTCCCCATCTTGTTGTCTAAAAGTCTGGGCCTCAGCTCTCAGTCTATTGATTCTCTGTGGAGGGTAGAACCTTGCTAGGAACTTGTTAACAACATCTTTCTAGGTGGTGAGGCTTTCCTTGGAAAATGATTCCAGGCACTTTGATGCCTTGTCCCTAAGAGAGAAGGGAAACAAGAGCAATTTGTAAGTGTCCGGATGAACACCGTTTGATTTCACTGTGTTACAAATCCTCAGAAATGTAGTCAGATGTTCATTAGGGTCCTCCTGTGCATTCCCTCCAAAGGAACAATTATTCTGAACGAGAGTTATGAGTTGTGGCTTGAGCTCAAAATTGTTGGCCTGTATGTTAGGCCTCAGGATGCTACTCCCACAATTCCCATGGTTGGGGTTTATGTAGGAGCCTAGCACCCTCCTCTCTTATGGAGCATGGTTGCCAACAGCTTCTTCATGGTGGTTGTGTGCTTCTCCTTCCATAGTTTGAGTAGGACCTTCTTCTTCTTCTTCACCAAACACTCTTTTCCCTCTGGCCACTGCTTCTCTTCTCAGTCTTAAGAATGTTCTCTCGGGTTCAGAGTCGTAGGAGATATCAGCTCTTCGTCTCCTTGTCATACACAAAACAGAATCACAAAAGAAAAATGTTAGTGTGCTCTTGTTAGTGTTAGTATGTAGGCAATGAAAACAGAGAATTCTAAAAGAAATTTTAAAAGGATGAAACCAAATTATAAGAAAAAAAATGCTTAATCTAACTGCTCATTCACATGATCACTGTCAATTCAAATCAATCCCCAGCAACGGCGCCATAAAACTTGATGACCGAAATTCACTACCCACATATAATAAATCTGTTCTTTGGCAAGCGCACTAAATTATCGTCAAGTAATAATCCACGAGGAGTGGGATCGCATCCACAGAGATTGATTGATTGAGCAGTGTTAGCTAATTAGTTAATTAGTTAAGCTAATCAAATAGAGAAATTGAGTACTGTAAATTAAATTGCAGAATTATAAAGAGCGTGAAAGTAAAGAAAAGCAATAAAGTGCAGGAATGTAAATGGCAAGAATGTAAAGAACAGAAACATAAATGGCTGAATTGTAAATAGGAATGGGGGATTAGCAGAATGTAAAAGAAAGCTATAAAGAATGTGGGAGATAAGAATAAGGGAAATTCATTGGGATTAGGAGATGTTGATCTCTTTGGATTAAATTTAGTTCATCTCATCTTCAATCATGCAACTCATTGACCTCTTGGCAATCATGATTGATTGAATCCCAATCCCTTGGTAACTCAATCTCTCAAATCTTGATAATCAGCCAATTCCATGGTCTAATTGCTCATGAAGAGAGATATGCTTGGTCCCTGATTATACCACACATCATCATAGATCCAAATAATAGGTGGATTATATGTCACCATATCCAATCCCAAAAGCCAGATTCTACTCAAGTGTGAGAAGGGATTTCAAGCATGGTTTCATGTTCCCTTTTCCAAGGTTCCCATGAAACCCATTTTGCATTCAACCTCTTTCCCAAGATGATTGAACACTAGCATGAAGAACGAAATTCCTTCTAGCAAATCAAAGAGAAGATGAAGAGAAGAAGAAATCTAGTATCATTAATCCATCAAGTACAACAGAGCTATGATGAACGGATAATTTATACGCTTTTTGGCATTGTTTTTAGGTAGTTTTTAGTAAGATCTAGCTACTTTTAGGGATATTTTTATTAGTTTTTATGAAAAAATCACATTTCTGGACTTTACTAGTAGTTTGTGTATTTTTCTGTGATTTCAGGTATTTTCTGGCAAAAATTGAGGGACCTGAGCAAAAATCTGATAGGAGGCTGACAAAGGATTGCTGATGCTGTTGGATTCTGATGTCCCTGCATTCGAAATGAATTTTCTGGAGCTACAGAACTCCAATTGGCGCACTCTTAACTGCGTTAGAATGTAGACATCCAGGGCTTTCCTGCAATATATAATACTCTATACTTTATTCAAGTTTAGATGACGCAAACTGGCGTCCAACGCCAGTTCCATGCTGCATTCTGGAGTAAAACGCCAGAAACACGTCACAAACCAGAGTTAAACGCCAAAAACACGTTACAACTTGGCGTTTAACTCCAAGAGAAGCCTCTGCACGTGTAAAGCTCAAGCTCAGCCCAAGCACACACCAAGTGGGCCCCGAAAGTGGATTTCTGCACTTAGACTTATTTTTGTAAACTCTAGTAACTAGTTTAGTATAAATAGAACTTTTTACTATTGTATTCAGAGTCT
Source organism: Arachis duranensis (assembly GCF_000817695.3). Taxonomy (NCBI): domain Eukaryota; kingdom Viridiplantae; phylum Streptophyta; class Magnoliopsida; order Fabales; family Fabaceae; genus Arachis; species Arachis duranensis. The sequence goes on along the minus strand of NW_026264987.1, from coordinate 1,077,337 downwards.
TTTTCCCTATTTTCGAATTCATATGCCATTTGAGGGGGGCTGGCCTCACGGCCATCCCTGGACCGTTATCACTTATGTATTTTCAACGGTGGAGTTTCTACACACCATAGATTAAGGTGTGGATCTCTACTGTACCTCGAGTTTTAATGCAATTACTACTGTCTTCTTTTCAATTCATGCTTATTCTTATTCTAAGATATCCATTCGCACTTCAACCTGATGAATGTGATGATCCGTGACACTTATCACTATTCTCACTTATGAACGCGTGCCTGACAACGACCTCCGTTCTACCTTAGATTGAATAAGTATCTCTTGGATTCCTTAATCAGAGTCTTCGTGGTATAAGCTAGAATTATTGGCGGCCATTCCTAAGATCCGAAAAGTCTAAACCTTGTCTGTGGTATTTCGAGTAGGATCTGAGGTGGGATGACTGTGACGAGCTTCAAACTCGCGAGTGTTGGGCGTAGTGACAGACGCAAAAGAATTACTGGATTCTATTCCAACATAATCGAGAACCGACAGATGATTAGCCGTGCTGTGACAGAGCATTTGGACCATTTTCACTGAGAGGACGGGAGGTAGCCATTGACGCCGGTGAAACCCGAACATACAGCTTGCCATAGAAAGGAGTAAGAATGAATGGATGAAGCAGTAGGAAAGCAGAGATTCAGAAGGGACATAGCATCTTCATGCACTTATCTGAAATTTCCACCAATGATTTACATAAGTATCTCTATCTCTACTTTATGCTTTATTTATTTTTATAGTCAAAAACCATTATAATCATTAGACTCTGCCTGACTGAGATTTACAAGATGACCATAGCTTGCTTCATACCGACAATCTCTGTGGGATCGACCCTTAATCATGTAAGGTATTACTTGGACAACCCAGTGCACTTGCTGGTTAGTTGTGCGAAGTTGTGACAAAGTGTGATTCACGTTTGAGAGCACCAAGTCTTTGGCGCCATTGTTGATGATCACAGTTTACGTGCACCAAGTTTTTGGCGCCGTTACCGGGGATTGTTCGAGTTTGGACAACTGACGATTCATCTTGTTGCTCAGATTAGGTAATTTTCTTTTCAAAATGTTTTCCAAAATCTTTTAAAATTTTTCTCTTTTTCGTTTTTCAAAAAAATAATTTTCGAAAAAAAAATATAAAATCATAAAAATCAAAAATATTTTGTGTTTCTTGTTTGAGTCTTGAGTCAAATTTTAAGTTTGGTGTCAATTGCATATTTTTATTTTTCTCAAAAATTTTTGAAAATTCATGCATTGCATTCTTCATGATCTTCAAGTTGTTCTTGACAAGTCTTCTTGTTTGATCTTCATATTTTCTTGTTTTGTGTCTTTGATTGTTTTTCATATGCATTTTTGCATTCATAGTGTCTAACTTCTTATCTTTTGAAAATTGATTTTCAAATCTTTTTCAACTAACTAATTAACTTTTTGTTTGCTTCTTATCTTTGTCAAAACCACCTAACTACTTTTCTCTCTCTAATTTTCGAAAATCATCTCCCTCTTTTTCAAAATTCTTTTAATTAACTTATTGTTTCAAATTTTAATTTTAATTTTATTTCTTCTTTTAATTTTTGAAAATCACTAACCTTTTTTCAAAAATAATTTTTGAAAACTCTCTCTCTCTCATCTCTTTCTATTTATTTATTTATCTACTAACACTTCTCTTCATCTCAAAATTCGAACCCTCTTCTCTTCTTTTCTGTGTTCGAATTTTCTCTTCTTCTTCTATTCTTTTCTTCTTTTACTCACATAAAGGAATCTCTCTACTGTGGTAAAGAGGATCCCTATTATTATTTTCTGTTCCCTTCTTTTTCATATGAGCAGGAGCAAGGACAAGAACATTCTTGTTGAAGCAGATCCTGAACCCAAAAGGATTCTGAAGAAGAAACTAAGAGAAGCTAAAATACAACAATCCAGAGAAAACCTTACAAAAATTTTCGAAAAAGAAGAGGAGATGGCAGCCAAAAATAATGACAACAACAATAATGCAAGGAAGATGCTTGGTGACTTTACTGCACCAAATTCCAACTTACATGGAAGAAGCATCTCAATCCCTGCCATTGGAGCAAACAACTTTGAGCTAAAGCCTCAATTAGTTTCTCTGATGCAACAGAACTACAAATTTCATGGACTTCTATCAGAATATCCTTTTCAGTTCTTAACTGAATTCTTGCAGATCTGTGATACTGTTAAGACCAATGGGGTTGATCCCGAGGTTTACAGGCTTATGCTTTTCCCTTTTGCTATAAGAGATAGAGCTAAAATATAGTTGTACTTTCAACCTAAAGATAGCCTGAACTCTTGGGATAAGCTGGTCACGGCCTTCTTGGCCAAGTTCTTTCTTCCTCAAAAGCAGAGTAAGATTAGAGTGGATGTTCAAACCTTCAGACAGAAAGAAGGTGAATCCCTCTATGAAGCTTGGGAGAGATACAAGCAACTGACTAAAAAGTGTCCTTTTGACATGCTTTCAGAATGGACCATCCTGGATATATTCTATGATGGTCAGTCAGAATTATCTAAAATGTCATTGGACCATTCTGCAGGTGGATCCATTCACCTAAAGAAAACGCCTGCAGAAGCTCAAGAACTCATTGACATGGTTGCAAATAACCAATTCATGTACACCTCTGAGAGGAATCCTGTGAGTAATAAGATGCCTCAGAGGAAGGAAGTTCTTGAAATTGATGCTCTGAATGCCATATTGGCTCAGAACAAATTGTTGACCCAGCAAGTCAACATGATTTCTCAGAGTCTGAATGGTTTGTAAAATGCATCCAACAGTACTAAAGAGGCATCTTCTGAAGAAGAAGCTTATGATCTTGAGAACCCTGCAATGGCAGAGGTGAATTACATGGGCGAAGCCTATTGAAACACCTATAATCCCTCATGGAGAAATCACCCAAATTTCTCATGGAAGGATCAACAAAAGCCCCAACAAGGCTTTAATAATAGTGGAAGAAACAGGCTTAGCAATAGCAAGCCTTTTCCATCATCTTCTCAGCAACAAATAGAGAATTATGAGCATAGCTCCTATAGCTTAGCAAACATAGTCTCTGATCTATCCAATGCCACTTTAAGTTTCATGAATGAAACAAGGTCATCCATTAGAAACTTAGAGGCACAAGTGGGTCAGCTGAGTAAGAAAATCACTGAAACTCCTCCTAGTACTCTCCCAAGCAATACAGAAGAGAATCCAAAAAGAGAGTGCAAGGCCATTGATATAATCAAAATGGACGAATCTAAGGAGGAAGGGGAGGACGTGAATCCTAATGAGGAAGACCTCATGGGACGTCCCCCAGACAGAAAGGAGTTCCCTATTGAGGACCTAAAGGAATCTGAGGCTCATATAGAGACCATAGAGATTCCATTAAACCTCCTTCTGCCATTCATGAGCTCTAAAAACTATTCTTCCTCTGAAGAGGATGAAGATGTAACTGAAGAACATGTTACTCAATATCTAGGAGCTATCATGAAGCTGAATGCCAAGTTATTTGGTAATGAGACTTGGGAAGATGAACCTCCCTTGCTCATTAGTGAACTAAATACATGAGTTCAGTAAATTTTACCTCAAAAGAAACAAGATCCTGGTAAATTCTTAATACCCTGTACCATAGGCACCATGACCTTTGAGAAGGCTCTGTGTGACCTGGGGTTAGGTATAAATCTTATGCCACTCTTTGTAATGGAGAAACTGAGGATCTTTGAGGTACAAGCTGCAAGAATCTCATTAGAGATGGCAGACAAGTAAATAAAACAAGTTTATGGATTGGTAGAGGACGTGTTAGTGAAGGTTAAAGGCCTTTACATCCCTGCTGATTTTATAATCTTAGACACTAGGAAGGTTGAGGATGAATGCATCATCCTTGGAAGACCCTTCCTAGCCATAGCAGAAGCTGTGATTGATGTTGACAGAGAAAAGCTAGCCCTTCAATTGAATGGGGACTACCTTGTGTTTAAAGCTCAAGGATCTTCCTCTGCAACCATGGAGAGGAAGCATGAAAAGTTTCTCTCAATACAAAGTCAAACAAAGCCCCCACAATTAAACTCAAAGTTTAGTGTTGGGAAGCCACAACCAAACTCTAAGTTTGGTGTTGAGAAGCCCCCACATTCAAACTCTAAGTTTGGTGTTGGGAGGCCCTCATCATGCTCTGAACATCTGTGAAGCTCCATGAGAGCTCACTGTCAAGTTATTGACATTAAAGAAGCGCTTATTGGGAGGCAACCCAATTTTTATTTATCTATATTTTTATTGTTCTTTTATGTTTTATTAGGTTTATGATCATGTGGAGTCACAAAACAATTACAAAAATTAAAAACAGAATAAAAAACAACAGAAGAAAAAGCACACCCTGGAGGAAGAGCTGTCTGGCGTTTAAATGCCAGAAACAAGCATCTGTCTGGCATTTAACGCCAGAAACAAGCACCAAGATGGCGTTTAACGCCAGCAACAAGCATCAGGCTGGCGTTAAACGCCAGAAACAGGCTACATTTGGGCGTTTAACGCCAGAAACAAGCTACAGTCTGGCGTTAAACACTAGGATTGCATATAGAGGGCATTTTACACGCCTAAAGGGTGCAGGGATAAGAAATACTTGACACCTCAGGATCTGTGGACCCCACAGGATCACCTCAGGATCTGTGGACCCCACAGAATCCCCACCTACCTTCTTCCTCTCTCTGACACCTTTTTATAACACTTTTCCCCAAACATCATTCACCAATCACATCCATCCTCTCTTCCCCATAAACCCCACCTACCTTCAAATTCAAAATCTCTTTTCCACCAAAACCCACCCTACATGGCCGAACCATAAAACCCTGTCCCTCCACTATATAAACCCCTCCATCCTTCTTCATTTTCACACAACACAACCCTCTCTTCTCCTCCTTAGCCAAATACACACCTCTCTCCCTCTCCTCCATATCTTCTTCTTCTTCTTCTTCTTCTTCTTCTTCTTCTTCTTATTCTTCTTTTGCTTGAGGGCGAGCAATATTCTAAGTTTAGTGTGGTAAAAGCATAGCTTTTTTTGTTTTTCCATAACCATTGATGGCACCTAAGGCCAGAGAAACCTCAAGAAAGAGGAAAGGGAAGACAATTGCTTCCATCTTTGAGTCATGGGAGATGGAGAGATTCATCTCAAAAGCCCATCAAGACCACTTCTATAAAGTTGTGGCCAAGAAGAAGGTGATCCCTAAGGTCCCTTTCATGCTCAAGAAAAATGAGTATCCGGAGATCCGACATGAAATCCGAAGAAGAGGTTGGGAAGTTCTCACCAACCCCATTCAACAAGTCAGAATCTTAATGGTTCAAGAGTTCTATGCCAATGCATGGATCACTAGGAACCATGATCAAAGTATGAACCCGAATCCAAAGAATTGGCTTACAATGGTTCGGGAGAAATGCTTAGATTTTAGTCCAGAGAACGTAAGGTTGGCGTTCAACTTGCCTATGATGCAAGAAGATGCACACCCCTACACTAGAAGGGTCAACTTTGATCAAAGGTTGGACCAAGTCCTCATGGACATATGTGTGGAAGGAGCTCAATGGAAAAGAGACTCAAAAGGCAAGCCGGTTCAATTGAGAAGACTGGACCTCAAGCATGTGGCTAGAGGATGGTTAGAGTTCATCCAATGCTCCATCATCTCTACTAGCAACCGATCCGAAGTAACTGTGGATCGGGCCATCATGATCCATATCATCATGATTGGAGAAGAAGTAGAAGTTCATGAAGTCATCTCTCTAGAACTTTACAAAGTAGCCGAAAATCCCTCCACCTTGGCAAGGCTATCTTTTCCTTATCTCATTTGCCATCTATGCTACTTAGCTAGAGTTATCATAGAAGGAGACATCCTCATTGATGAGGACAAGCCCATCACTAAGAAGAGGATGGAGCAAACAAGAGAGCCTATTAATGGATCTCAAGAGATGCATGAGGAAGCTCATCATCAAGAAATCCCTGAGATGCCTTAAGGGATGCATTTTTCTCCAAACAACTATTGGGAACAACTCAACACTTCTCTAGAAGGATTGAGTCATGATATGAACCAACTAAGGGTGGAGCACCAAGAACACTCCATCATTCTCAATGAGATTAGAGAAGATCAAAGAGCTATAAGGGAAGAGCAATAAAGGCAAGGAAGAGACATAGAGGAGCTCAAGAACACCATTGGTTCTTTAAGAAGAAGGCACCACCATCACTAAGGTGGACTCATTCCTTAACTTTCTTGTTCTTATCTCTCTGTTTTTCGGTTTTTAAGCTTTATGTTGTCTATGTTTTGAGTCTTTACTACATGATCATTAGTATTTAGTAACTATGTCTTAAGGCTATGAATAATTCCATGAATCCTTCACCTTTCTTAAATGAAAAATGTTTTTAATACAAAAGAACAAGAAGTACATGAATTTTGAATTCATCCTTGAAATTAGTTTAATTATATTGATGTGGTGACAATACTTTTTGTTTTCTGAATGAATGCTTGAACAGTGCATATTTTTGATCTTGTTGTTTATGAATGTTAAAATTGTTGGCTCTTGAAAGAATGATGAACAAAGAGAAATGTTATTGATAATCTGAAAAATCATGAAATTGATTCTTGAAGCAAGAAAAAGCAGTGAAAGAAAAAAGAGAAAGAAAAAAAGCAAGCAGAAAAAGCCAATAGCCCTTAAAACCAAAAGACAAGGGTGAAAAGGGATCAAGGCTTTGAGCATCAATGGATTGGAGGGCCCAAGGAAATAAAATCCAGGCCTAAGTGGCTAAATCAAGCTGTCCCTAACTATGTGATTGTGGCATGCAGGTCCAAGTGAAAAACTTGAGACTGAGTGGTTAAAGTCGTGATCCAAAGCAAAAAGAGCGTGCTTAAGAACTCTGGACACCTCTAACTGGGGACTTTAGCAAAGCTGAGTCACAATCTGAAAAGGTTCACCTAGTCATCTGTCTGTGGCATTTATGTATCCGGTGGTAATACTAGAAAACAAAGTGCTTAGGGCCATGGCCAAAACTCATAAAAGTAGTTGTGTTCAAGAATCAACATACTTAACTAGGAGAATCAATAACACTATCTGAAATTCTGAGTTCCTATAGATGCCAATCATTCTGAACTTCAAAGGAAAAAGTGAGATGCCAAAACTGTTCAGAAGCAAAAAGCTACAAGTCCCGCTAATCTAATTAGAACTAATATTCATTGATATTTTGGGATTTATAGTATATTCTCTTCTTTTTATCCTATTTGATTTTCAGTTGCTTGGGGACAAGCAACTATTTAAGTTTGGTGTTGTGATGAGCGGATAATTTATACGCTTTTTGGCATTGTTTTTAGGTAGTTTTTAGTAAGATCTAGCTACTTTTAAGGATGTTTTTATTAGTTTTTTTGCAAAATTCACATTTTTGGACTTTACTATGAGTTTGTGTGTTTTTAATAAGTCTAAGTGCTAAAATTAAGAGACCTGAGCAAAAATCTGATAGGAGGCTGACAAAGGACTGCTGATGCTATTGGATTCTAACCTCCCTGCACTCGAAATAGATTTTCTGGAGCTATAGAACTCCAATTGGCGCGTTCTCAACTGCATTGGAAAGTAGACATCCAAGGATTTCCAGAAATATATAATACTTTATACTTTATTCAAGTTTAAACGATGCAAACGGGCGTCCAACGCCAGTTCCATGCTGCATTCTGGAGTAAAACGCCAGAAACACGTCACAAACCAGAGTAAAATGCCAAAAACACGTTACAACTTGGCGTTTAACTCCAAGAGAAGCCTCTGCACGTGTAAAGCTCAAGCTCAGCCCAAGCACACACCAAGTGGTCCCCGAAAGTAGATTTCTGCACTTAGACTTATTTTTGTAAACCCTAGTAACTAGTTTAGTATAAATAGAACTTTTTACTATTGTATTCAGAGTCTTTTTCCCTATTTTCGAATTCATATGCCATTTGAGGGGGGCTGGCATCACGGCCATCCCTGGACCATTATCACTTATGTATTTTCAACGGTAGAGTTTCTACACACCATAGATTAAGGTGTGGAGCTCTGCTGTACCTCGAGTTTTAATGCAATTACTACTGTCTTCTATTCAATTCACACTTATTCTTATTCTAAGATATCCATTCGCACTTCAACCTGATGAATGTGATGATCTGTGACACTTATCACTATTCTCACTTATGAACGCGTGCTTGACAACCACCTCCGTTCTACCTTAGATTGAATGATTATCTCTTGGATTCCTTAATCAGAGTCTTCGTGGTATAAGCTAAAATTATTGGCAGCCATTCCTAAGATCCGGAAAGTCTAAACCTTGTCTGTGGTATTTCGAGTAGGATCTGAGGTGGGATGACTGTGACGAGCTTCAAACTCGTGAGAGTTGGGCGTAGTGACAGACGCAAAAGAATCATTGGATTCTATTCCAACATGATCGAGAACCGACAGATGATTAGTCGTGCTGTGACAGAGCATTTGGACCATTTTCACTGAGAGAACAGGAGGTAGCCATTGATGCCAGTGAAACCCGAACATACAACTTGCCATAGAAAGGAGTAAGAATAACTGGATGAAGCAGTAGGAAAGCAGAGATTCAGAAGGGACACATGATCTTCATGCATGGTGGACGAAATTGTGATTCATACTTAAATTGTTGTTCGAAATTGATTGCCCCAGTAATGGCTCCAAAAGCTTGGTACTCAATACCATGGTCTAAACATAATTTCACAGCTTTGCTCAACTAACCAGCAAGTGTACTGGGTCGTCCAAGTAATACCTTACGTGAGTAAGGGTCGATCCCACAGAGATTGTTGGTATGAAGCAAGCTATGGTCACCTTGTAAACCTCAGTCAGGCAGATAATAGATGGTTATGGATTTTTGAATAATAATAAATAATAAACATGAAAGAAAGATAGAGTTACTCATGTAATTCAATGGTGGGAATTTCAGATAAGTGCATGGAGATGCTGTGTCCCTTCTGAATCTCTGCTTTCCTACTGCCTTCCTTCAATCCTTCTTACTCCTTTCCATGGCAAGCTGTATGTAGGGCATCACCGTTGTCAATGGCTACATCCCATCCTCTTAGTGAAAATGGTTCAAATGCTCTGTCACAGCACGGCTAATCATCTGTCGGTTCTCGATCATGTTGGAATAGAATCCCTTGATTCTTTTGCGTTTGTCATCACGCCCAACAATCGCGAGTTTGAAGCTCGTCACAGTCATTCAATCCCAGAATCCTACTCGGAATACCACAGACAAGGTTAAACTTTCCGGATTCCCCTGAATGCCGCCATCAATTCTAGCTTATACCACGAAGATTCTGATTAAGAAATCCAAGAGATATGCACCCGGTCTAAGGTAGAACAGAAGTGGTTGTCAGTCACGCTCGTTCATAGGTGAGAATGATGGTGAGTGTCACGGATCACCACATTCATCATGGTGAAGTGCAACGAATATCTTGGAACAGGAATAAATCGAATTGAATAGAAAATAGTAGTAATTGCATTAAAACTTGAGGTACAGCATAGCTCCACACCCTTAATCTATAGTGTGTAGAAACTCCACCGTTGAAAATACATAAGTGATGAAGGTTCAGGCATGGCCAAATGGCCAGCCTCCAAAACATGATCACAGGATCAAAAATACAATCCAGGATGAAAATACAATAGTAAAAAGTCCTATTTATACTAAACTAGCTACTAGGGTTTACAAAATTAAGTAATTGATGCAGAAATCCACTTTCGGGGCCCACTTGGTGTATGCTTGGGCTGAGCTTGAACTTTACACGTGCAGAGGCTTCTCTTGGAGTTGAACGCCAAGTTGTAACATGTTTTTGGCGTTTAACTCTGGTTCGTGACGTATTTCTGGCGTTTGACTCCAGAATGCAGTATGGAACTGGCGTTGAGCACCAGTTTACATCGTCTAATCTTAAATAAAGTATAAACTATTATATATTGATGGAAAGCTCTGGATGTATATTTTCCAAAGCCATTGAGAGCGTGCCATTTGGAGTTTTGTAGCTCCAGAAAATCCATTTCGAGTGTCGGGAGGTCAGAATCCAACAGCATCAGCAGTCTTTTGTCTGCCTTTTATCAGAGTTTTGCTCAGGTCCCTCAATTTCAGCCAGAAATTACCTGAAATCACAAAAAAACACACAAACTCATAGTAAAGTCCAGAAATGTAATTTTAGCATAAAAACTAATGAAAACATCCCTAAAAGTAGCTAGATCCTACTAAAAACTACCTAAAAACAATGCCAAAAAGCGTATAAATAATCCGCTCATCACAACACCAAACTTAAATTGTTGCTTGTCCCCAAGCAACTGAAAATCAATTAGGATAAAGAGAAGAGAATATACTATAAATTCCAAAATATCAATGGATATTAATTCTAATTAGATGAGCGGGACTTGTAGCGTTTTGCTTTTGAACAGTTTTGGCATCTCACTTTCTCTTTTGAAGTTTAGAATGATTGGCATCTATAGGAACTTAGAATTTCAGATAGTGTTATTGATTCTCCTAGTTAAGTTTGTTGATTCTTGAACACAGCTACTTTTATGAGTCTTGGCCGTGGCCCTAAGCACTTTGTTTTCCAGTATTACCACCGGATACATAAATGCCACAGACACATGACTGGGTGAACCTTTTCAGATTGTGACTCAGCTTTGCTAGAGTCCCCAGTTAGAGGTGTCCAGAGCTCTTAAGCACACTCTTTTTTGCTTTGGATCACGACTTTAACCACTCAGTCTCAAGCTTTTCACTTGGACCTGCATGCCACAAGCACATGGTCAGGGACAGCTTGATTTAGCCGCTTAGGCCTGGATTTTATTTCCTTGGGCCCTCCTATCCATTGATGCTCAAAGCCTTGGATCCTTTCTTACCCTTGCCTTTTGGTTTTAAGGGCTATTGGCTTTTTCTGCTTGCTTTTTCTTTTTCTTTCTATATTTTTTTTCGCAAACTTTTGTTATTCACTGCTTTTTCTTGCTTCAAGAATCAATTTCATGATTTTTTCAGATTATCAATAACATTTCTCTTTGTTCATCATTCTTTTAAGAGCCAACAGTTTTAACATTCATAAACAACAAGATCAAAATTATGCACTGTTCAAGCATTCATTCAAAAGACAAAAAGTATTGTCACCACATCAATATAATTAAACTAAATTCAAAGATAATTTCAAAATTTATGTACTTCTTGTTCTTTTGAATTAGAAACATTTTTCATTTAAGAGAGGTGAAGGATTTATGGAATTATTCATAGCCTTAAGACATAGTTACTACATACTAATGATCATGAAGTAGAGACACAAAACATAAACACACATAAAGCATAAAAACTGAAAAACAGAGATAAGAACAAGGATGTTAAGGAATGAGTCCACCTTAGTGAGGGTGGCGCCTTTTTGAAGGACTAATGGTGCTTTTTGAGCTCCTTTATGTCTCTTCCTTGCCTCTGTTGCTTGATCCCTAGTGATTTTGGTGCTCTTATCCTTAGTTACTCCCAATAGTTGTGTGGAGGAAAATGTATCCCTTGAGGTATCTCAGGGATTTCTTGATGAGGGAATTCCTCATGCTCTCTTGATGTGCAGTCAAATGCTCTTCTACTGAGCTATAGACCCTTGAGATGAATCTCTCCATCTCCCATGACTCGGAGGTTGAAAAATTTTTTTTGTCTTCCCTTTTCTCTCTCTTTTTTTTAAGGTTTCTCTGGCCTTAGGTGCCATCAATGGTTATGGAAAAACAAAAAAAGCTATGCTTTTACCACACCAAACTTAGAATGTTGCTCGCCTTCGAGCAAAGGAGAAAGAATGGAAGGAAAAGAAGATATAGAGGAGAGGGAGAGATGTGTATGTTTCGGCCATATGGGTGGGATTGGGTGGGAAAGAAATTTTGAATTCTGAAGGTAATTGGTGAAGGGTTTTAGGGAAGAGTGTTTATTGGAAAGAGAGGATGAATGTTGAGAAGAGGGGAGAATATGGTAGGTGGGGATCCTGTGGGGTCTACAGATCCTGAGGTGATCCTGTGGGGCCCACAGATCCTGAGGTGTCAAGGATTTACATCCCTGCACCAATTAGGCATGTAAAATGCCTTTGCATGCAATTCTGGCATTTTAACACCGAAGTGATGCATGTTCTGGGCGTTCAACGCCCATGTGCAGCATGTTTCTGGCGTTGAACGCCAGTTCCATGCTTGTTTCTGGCGTTCAGCGCCAGCTCTTCTCAGGATGCATTCCTGGCGTTTGAACGCCAGGATGTTGCTTGTTTCTGGCGTTCAACGCCAGATCCATGCTCTGTTCTGGCGTTGAACGCCAGCCAAATGCTCTTTACTAGCGTTTAAACGCCAGTAAGTCCTTCCTCCAGGGTGTGATTTTTCTTATGCTGTTTTTGATTCTGTTTTTAATTTTAATATTTTTTTCGTGACTCCACATGATCATGAACCTAATAAAACATAAAATAACAATAAAAATAAAATAAAATTAGATAAATAAAAATTGGGTTGCCTCCTAATAAGCGCTTCTTTAATGTCAATAGCTTGATAGTGGGCTCTCATGGAGCCTCACAGGTGATTAGGTCAATGTTGTATAGTCCCAACACCAAACTTAGAGTTTGGATGTGGGGATTCAACACCAAACTTAGAGTTTGTATGTGGGGATTCAACACCAAACTTAAAGTTTGGCTGAGGCCTCCCAACACCAAACTTAGAGTTTGACTGTGGGGGCTCTGTTTGACTCTATACTGAGAGAAGCTTTTCATGCTTTCTCTCCATTGTTAAAGAAGAAGATCCTTGAGCCTTAAACACAAGGTAGTCCCCATTCAAGTGAAGGACTAATTCTCCTCTGTTAACATCTATCACAGCTCCTGCTATGGCTAGGAAAGGTCTTCCAAGGATGATGCATTCATCCTCCTCCTTCCTAGTGTCTAAGATTATGAAATCAACAGGGATGTAAAGGCCTTCAACCTTTACCAACACATCCTCTACCAATCCATAAGCTTGTTTTACTGACTTGTCTGCCATTTGTAATGAGAATAAGGCAGGCTATACCTCAATAATCCCCAGCTTCTCCATTACAGAGAGCGGCATAAGGTTTATGCTTGACCCTAGGTCACACAGAGCCTTTTCAAAGGTCATGGTGCCTATGGTACAGGGTAATAAGAATTTGTCAGGATCTTGTTTCTTTTGAGGTAAAGTTAGTTGAACCCATGTATCTAGTTCACCAATGAGCAAGGGAGGTTCACCTTCCCAAGTTTCATTACCAAACAATTTGGCATTCAGCTTCATGATAGCTCCTAGATATTGAGCAACTTGCTCTCCAGTTACATCTTCATCCTCTTCAGAGGAAGAATAGTCTTCAGAGCACATGAATGGCAGAATGAGGTTTAATGGAATCTCTATGGTCTCTATATGAGCCTCAGATTCCTTTGGGTCCTCAATAGGGAACTCCTTCCTGCTTGAGAGACGTCCCATGAGATCTTCCTCATTGGGATTCGCGTCCTCTCCCTCCTTCTTGCATTAGGCCATGTTGAGTATATCAATGGCCTTGCACTCTCTCTTTGGATTTTCTTCAATATTGCTTGAGAGAGTACTAGGAGGGGTTTCAGTGATTTTCTTACTCAGCTGGCCCACTTGTGCCTCCAGATTTCTGATGGAGGACCTTATTTCATTCATGAAACTTAAAGTGGCCTTAGACAGATTAGAGACTAAATTTGCTAAGTTAGAGGTATTCTGTTCAGAATTCTCTGTCTGTTGCTGAGAAGATGATGGATAAGGCTTGATATTGCTGAGCCTATTTCTTCCACCATTATTAAAGCTTTGTTGAGGCTTTTGTTGATCCTTCCATGAGAAATTTGGATGATTTTTCCATGATGAATTATAGGTGTTTCCATAAGGTTCACCCATATAATTTACCTCTGCCATTGCAGGGTTTTCAGGATCATAAGCTTCTTCTTCAGAAGATGCCTCTTTAGTGCTGTTGGATGCATTTTTCCATCCATTCAGACTTTGAGAAATCATGTTGACTTGATGAGTCAACATTTTGTTCTGAGCCAATATGGCATTCAGAGTGTTAATTTCAAGAACTCCATTCCTTTGAGGCGTCCCATTATTCACGGAATTCCTCTCAGAAGTGTACATGAACTGGTTATTTGCAACCATATCAATAAGTTCTTGAGCTTCTACAGGCATTTTCTTTAGGTGAATGGATCCACCTGCAGAATGGTCCAATGACATCTTAGAGAACTCAGATAGACCATAATAGAATATATCTATCATGGTCCATTCTGAAAACATGTCAGAAGGACATCTTTTGGTCATCTGCTTGTATCTTTCCCAAGCATCATAGAGGGATTCACCATCTTTTTATTTGAAGGTCTGAACATCCACTCTAAGCTTGCTCAGCTTTTGAGGAGGAAAGAACTTAGCCAAGAAGGCCATGACCAGCTTATCCCAGGAGTCCAGGCTATCTTTAGGTTGAGAGTCCAACCATGTTCTAGCTCTGTCTCTTACAGCAAAAGGGAAAAGCATGAGCCTGTAGACTTCAGGATCTACTCCATTAGTCTTAACAGTCTCACAGATCTGCAACTCAGTTAAGAACTGGTAAGGATCTTCTGATGGAAGTCCATGAAACTTGCAATTCTGTTGCATTAGAGCAACTAATTAAGGTTTCAGCTCAAAATTGTTGCTCCAATGGCAGGAATTGAGATGTTTCTTTCATCAAACTTGGACGTAGGTGTGGTATAATAACCAAGCATCCTTCTTGCATTATTGTTGTTAGTTTCGGCTGCCATCTCCTTTTCTTGTTCGAAAATTTCAGCAAAGTTGTCTCTGGATTGTTGTAATTTAGCTTCTCTTAGTTTTCTCTTCAGAGTCCTTTCAGGTTCTGGATCAGCTTCAACAAGAATGCCTTTTTTCTTGTTCCTGCTCATATGAAAGAGAAGAGAACAAAAAAAGAAGAGGAATCCTCTATGTCATAGTAAAGAGGTTTCTTATTGTTAGTAGAAGAAGAAGGGAATAAAGAAAGGAGAATCCAAACACAAGGGTAAGGATAGGGGCAGTGATTTGAGATGAAGAGAGGTGAAGAGAGGTGTTAGTAAATGAATAAATAAATAGGAAAAGATGAGAGAGGGAGAAATTTTTGAAATTAATTTTGAAAAGGAGTTAATGATTTTCGAAAATTAAGATAAGAAATAAAATTAAAATTAAAATTTAAAACAATTAATTAATTAAAAAGAATTTTTGAAAAAGAAGGAGGTATTTTTGAAAATTAGAGAGAGAAAAGTTGTTAGTTGGTTTTGAAAAAGATAAGAAACAAACAAAAAGTCAAATAGTTAGTTGAAAAAGAATTGAAAATCAAATTTGAAAAGATAAGAAGATAAGAAGTTAGAAGAGATATTTTAAAATCAAATTTTTGAAAAAGATAAAATTTTGAAAAAGATATGATAAAAAGATATGATTAAAAAGATATGGTTGGAAAAGATTTATTTTTTAACATTAGAATGAATTACTTGACTAACAAGAAACTAAAAGATATGATTCTAGAATTTAAAGATTGAACCTTTCTTAACAAGAAAGTAACAAACTTCAAATTTTTGAATCAATCATATTAATTGTTAGCATAATTTTCGAAAATAAAGATAAAACTAAGAAAAAGATTTTTGAAAAATATTTAAAAAAAAAATACATTCTCGAAAATTAAATAAAAAAAGAAAAAGATTTGATTTTTGAAAAAGTTTTAATAAGATAAGATTTTTTAAAATTTGAAAATTTGACTTGACTTACAAGAAACAACTAATTTTAAAATTTTTTTGACTAAGTCAACCCAAATTTTCAAAATTTTGAGAGAGAAAAAAAGGAAAAGATGTTTTTTTATTTTTTAAATTTTTAATGATGAGAGAGAAAAACATAAAAATGACCCAAAACATAAAAATTTTGGATCAAATCACAAGATGCATGCAAGAACACTATGAATGTCAAGATGAACACCAAGAACACTTTGAAGATTATGATGAACATCAAGAACATATTTTTGAAAAATTTTTGATGCAAAGAAAATATGCAAGACACCAAGCTTAGAAATCTTTAATGCTTAGACAATATGAATGCAAAAATGCACATGAAAAACAATAAAAGACACAAAACAAGAAAACATCAAGATTAAACAAGAAGACTTACCAAGAATAACTTGAAGATCATGAAGAACACTATGAATGCATGAATTTTCAAAAAATGTAAGAAAAATTTTTAAAGCATGCAATTGACACTAAACTTAAAATTTGACTCAAGACTCAAACAAGAAGCACAAAATATTTTTGGTTTTTTATGATTTTATGATTTTTTTGTATTTTTATTATTTTTTTTCGAAAAACATATAGGAAAAAGAAAACAATGAATTCATAGCCCTCAATCAAAATCCCTGGAATTAGACATGGCTTAATAGCCAGCCAAGCTAAAACATGTTATATGAAACTCTAGAATTCATTCTTGAAAACTCTGAAAATTTTAGAAAACAGGTGAGAAATTTTGAAAAATATTTTTGAAAACCTTTTGAAAGGAAAATAAAAAGAAAATTACCTAATCTGAGCAACAAGATGAACCGTCAGTTGTCCATACTCGAACAATCCCTGGCAATGGCGCCAAAAACTTGGTGGACAAAATTGTGATTCATACTTAAATTGTTGTTCGAAATTGATTGCCCCAATAATGGCTCCAAAAGCTTGGTGCTCAATACCATGGTCTAAACATAATTTCACAACTTTGCTCAACTAATCAGCAAGTGTACTGGGTCGTCCAAGTAATACCTTACGTGAGTAAGGGTCGATCCCACAGAGATTGTTGGTATGAAGCAAGCTATGGTCACCTTGTAAATCTCAGTCAGGCGGATAATAGATGGTTATGGATTTTCGAATAATAATAAATAATAAATATGAAATAAAGATAGAGTTACTCATGTAATTCAATGGTGGGAATTTCAGATAAGTGCATGGAGATGCTGTGTCCCTTCTGAATCTTTGCTTTCCTACTGCCTTCTTTCAATCCTTCTTACTCCTTTCCATGGCAAGCTGTATGTAGGGCATCACTGTTCTCAATGGCTACATCCCATCCTCTTAGTGAAAATGGTCCAAATACTTTGTCACAGCACGGCTAATCATCTGTCGGTTCTCGATCATGTTGGAATAGAATCCCTTGATTCTTTTGCGTTTGTCATCATGCCCAACAATCGTGAGTTTGAAGCTCGTCACAGTCATTCGATCCCGGAATCCTACTCAGAATACCACAGACAAGGTTAAACTTTCCGGATTCCCATGAATTCCGCCATCAATTCTAGCTTATACCACGAAGATTCTGATTAAGAAATCCAAGAGATATGCGCCCGGTCTAAGGTAGAACGGAAGTGGTTGTCAGTCACGCTCGTTCATAGGTGAGAATGATGGTGAGTGTCACGGATCACCACATTCATCATGGTGAAGTGCAACGAATATCTTGGAACAGGAATGAATCGAATTGAATAGAAAATAGTAGTAATTGCATTAAAACTTGAGGTACAGCAGAGCTCCACACCCTTAATCTATGGTGTGTAGAAACTCCACCGTTGAAAACACATAAGTGATAAAGGTTCAGGCATGGCCGAATGGCCAGCCCCCAAAACGTGATCGCAGGATCAAAAATACAATCCAGAATGAAAATACAATAGTAAAAAGTCCTATTTATACTAAACTAGCTACTAGGGTTTACAGAATTAAGTAATTGATGCAGAAATCCACTTCCGGGGCCCACATGGTGTATGCTTGGGCTGAGCTTGAACTTTACACTTGATGAGGCTTCTCTTGGAGTTGAACGCCAAGTTGTAACGTGTTTTTGGCATTCAACTCTGGTTCGTGACGTGTTTCTGGCGTTTGACTCCAGAATGCAGCATGGAACTGGCGTTGAGCGCCAGTTTACGTCGTCTAATCTTGAATAAAGTATGAACTATTATATATTTCTGGAAAGCTCTGGATGTCTAATTTTCAACGCCGTTGAGAGCTCGCCATTTGGAGTTCTGTAGCTCCAGAAAATCCATTTCGAGTGCTGGCAGGTCAGAATCCAACAGCATCAGCAGTCCTTTGTCAGCCTTTTATCAGAGTTTTGCTCAGGTCCCTCAATTTCAGTCAGAAATTACCTGAAATTACAGAAAAACACACAAACTCATAGTAAAGTCCAAAAATGTAGTTTTAGCATAAAAACTATTGAAAACATCCCTAAAAGTAGCTAGATCCTACTAAAAACTACCTAAAAATAATGCCAAAAAGCGTATAAATAATCCGCTCATCAATGCACTTATCTGAAATTCCCACCAATGATTTACATAAGTATCTCTATCTCTACTTTATGCTTTATTTATTTTTATAGTCGAAAACCATTATAATAATTAGAATCTTCCTGACTGAGATTTACAAGATGACCATAGCTTGCTTCATACCGACAATCTCCATGGGATCGACCCTTACTCACGTAAGGTATTACTTGGACGACCCAGTGCACTTGCTGGTTAGTTGTGTGAAGTTGTGACAAAGTGTGATTCACGTTTGAGAGCACCAAGTCTTTGGCGCCATTGTTGATGATCACAATTTACGCGCACGAAGCTACTCATAGCCCAGTGAGAAGTACAAGAGATGGAAGAGATGAAGTATAGAGTAAAGCTAGATCTAAACTTGGCAATGCCAAGCCAATCCAACCCCTTTTTCAGTACTTTTAGGGGGTATTTATACTACTGCTATCACTAGAATTAAGAAAATACAAAAGAGAAAAGAAAATTACAATTGGAGGGAAAAAACTCAATAAGTGTGACCTTCAGGCTTGGCGTGTGGCTGGCGTTTAAGTGGCATGCCACGCCTAGCCACTAAATTTGGCTTGGCACGCCACGCCCAGCTCTTCAAGTGGCACGCCCCATGTATTGACATCCTGGCGTGCCACGCCTTCGAACCCAAGTGGCACGCCCAGGGTCTTCTTAAACATTAGCTAGCCTGGCGTGCCACGCCTTCGAGCCCAAGTGGCATGCCCAGGCTCTTCCTTCTTGGAAAATTGAACTAGCATGCCATGCCCAAGGTCTGGTGTGCCACGCCCATCGTGGTTGCTTCATCTTCCTCTCTGGATTTTACTACTGGCGTGCCACACCCAGCAGGTGGCGTGCCACGCCCATAATGCATGCTTCTTCACTTCTCTGGAAAACATAACTGGTGTGCCATGCCCATTGTGTGGTGTGCCACGCCTATAGTGCATGCTTCCTTGTTCCAGTAGCTGGCGTGCCACGCCCAGCGTTCTAGTGGCACACCCAGTCTTCTTCTTCTTAGTTGCTTGAGTTGGCGTGTCACGGCTTCGACACCAAGTGGCACGCCCAAGTGTTGGTGCTCATCCTTCTTCAGCTTTGGCGTGCCACGCCTGGGTTCCAAGTGGCACGCCCAAGTGAATAGTGAGAGTTAGTGTGCCATGCCTTCGACCTCAAGTGGCACGCCCAGATTTTGTGCTTGGTCTTCTTTAGCATTCACGTGCCACGCCTGGGACTCAAGTGGCACGCCCAAGTGAGGATGATAGCTGGCGTGCCACACCTTGATGTTCAAGTGGCACACCCACCTTAAGGTGACTTCCTTCAAGCTTGGCGTGCCAAGCCTGGGTCTTCAAGTGGCATGCCCAAGTGATGGCTAGAGCTGGCGTGCTGATTCATTCGAAAACTGTCTCTCAACAATTTTCATACCGGCAAGTGCACCGGATTATCGTCAAGTAAAAACTCACAATAGAGTGAGGTTGAATCCCACAGGTATTGGTTGGTTGAACAATTTTAATTGGAGAATTCTTTTAGTTGAGCTAAATCGAAATTGAAATTGGGATTGCAGAATGTAAATTTGGCGAGAAACTTAAATTACAAGAAATTAAATGTCAGAAATTAAATTGTAGGAAATTAAATGACAGAAGCTTAAATTGCAAGAAATTAAATGGGAATGGGGATTAAGCATGAAATTAAAGAAGCAAAATATAAACAGAATGGGTAAGATCAGAGTAAGGAATTCATTGGGTTTTAGGAGATATTGAATTCTCCTGATCAAATCATTTTCATCTCTTCCTCAATCAATGCATTCATTGACAATGCTTGGCAATCTTAGATGATTAGATCTCAATGTCTTGGCTCACCAATCTCTCTAAGCATGAACAATTGCCCAATGTCTTGATTTAACTGCTCATGGGAAGAGATAAAGTTCGGTCACTGATTCTACCATACAAATTCATAGATCAAAGTATTAGTAAGATTACATGTCATTATATCCATCCAAATCCCAATCTAATCCAATGTGAGAAAGGAATTATAGCATGAATTCTTCATCCCTCTCTCAAGGATCTGAAGAATTCCAATTATGGATAGCTTCTCTGTCAAGACAACTATCCAATTGAATTAAGATCGAACGCCTTCTAACAAAATCAAGAGAAAAGAAAGAAGAAGAAGATAAAAACTACTATTGATCTATTGAATTACAATAGAGCTCCCTAACCCAATGAAAGAGGTTTAGTTTTTCATAGCTCTAAAAATGGAAAATGGAATTGAAAGATACATTGCAGAATTGAAATTACAAAGGAAATGAAAATTGGCAGAGTTTCAAGATCAATCTCTATCCCAATTGTCCAAACTTCCTAAAACTTGAATTCTAAGCTATTTATAAACTTTCTTTCATTCATTCTTCAGTCTCTGAATTGGGCTTTTGGCCTTAGTTGAATTGGGTTGAGGTTGCTCTAATGGGTTTTCTTGTTGTTGAGGAGAGTTCTGCTTTGAATGTACCAAGTTCTGATACTTCACGTTGGAGTCCACATTTGATGGCCAACGTTGAATCAAACGCCCCTTTAAAAATTCAGTTCTGCCTGCTGTCATCAATGTTTGACTCAACGTTGGAGTGCCAACATTTTCTTTCTATGCGTACACGTGCTTTGCACGTCCGCGCACTTGAGGTCAAAATGCTCATCCACGCGTGTGTGTCATGTACGCGTGCGCGTGGATGCAAAAAATCTCAATTCCATTTTTGAAAGCTTTTAGAATAACGTTGGCCTCAGCGTTGGACTGGCAATGTTCCCTCCAACGTTGGCCTATCCACGCGTCCGCGTGCTGTACACGTGCGCGTGGATGCTCAAAAGCTAAACTTGCGCTTATGCGCCATGGACGCTTGCGCGTCATTGCGCTTTTTCAAAATCAGGGTCTCGAGTTCAATATCGCGCACGTTGGCCACTACGTTGGAGGTAGCGTTGTTGGTCCAACGTTACCCATCCACGCGTACGCGTCAGCTACGCGTCCGTGTGGTTTGTCAGAATTTCCAATCCATGCGTGCACGTGTAGCACGCGTACGCGTCGCTGCAGATTCTCCAATTCTTCAGAAAGCACATTTTATCATAACGTTGGGGGTAACGTTGGCTTGCTAACATTACCTCCAACATGGGCATCAGCAAATTTATGCAAAATCTTGCTCTGTCTCCTTTTCAACGTTTGAGACATTGCTGGTTGATGAGCAGATAATTTATACGCTTTTTGGCATTGTTTTTAGGTAGTTTTTAGTATGTTTTAGTTAATTGTTCTTATATTTTTATTAGTTTTCAAGCAAAAATTAGATTTCTGGACTTTACTATGAGTTTTTGTGTTTTTTTATAATGTTAGGTATTTTCTGACTGAAATTGAGGGACCTGAGCAATTATCTGATTTAGAGGCTGAGAAAGGACTGCAGATGTTGTTGGATTCTGACCCTCTTGCACTCGAAATGGATTTTCTGTAGGTACAGAAGCCCAATTGGCACGCTCTTAATTTCTTTGGAAAGTAGACATCTTGGGCTTTCCAGCAATGTATAATAGTCCATACTTTGCCCGAGATTTGATGGCTCAAACTGCCGTTAAACACAAGCCAGAAACCCCTTTTTGGCGTAAAACGCCAGAACTGGCATACTTCTTGTCGTTAAACGCCCATTTTGGCACCCAGGCTGGTGTTTAACTCTAATTTGAGGCATATGCACGTGAAAGCTTCAAAGCTCAGCCCAGACACTCACCAAGTGGGCCCCGGAAGTGGATTTCTGCACTATCTGCGCTTAGTTACTCATTTTCTATAAACCGTAGTTACTAGTTTAGTATAGAAACTACTTTTAGATATTCATTTTTGCATCTTATGCCACTTTACATCTCATATTGTATCTTCTACGGCATGAGTCTCTAAATTCCATAGGTGGGGGTGAGGAGCTCTACTGTGTTTCAATGGATTAATGCAATTACTATTGTTTTCTATTCAATCGCGCTTGCTTCTATTCCAAGATATTCACTCGTACTTCAATATGAAGAATGTGATGATCCATGACACTCATCATCATTCTCAAATCTATGAACGCGTGATTGACAACCACTTCCATTCTATCTGAGCTCAATGTAGTTGTTGGGCGACAACTTGAGTGCATATCTCTTGGGTTTTTCATCCACGAGTTTGACTTGTATCTCCTGACAACAGAGCATTCAAACCCGTGAGATCAGAACCTTCGTGGTAGAGGTTAGAACCAATTGGCAGCATTCCTGAGATCAGAAAAGTCTAAACCTTGTCTGTGGTATTTCGAGTAGTATCTGCGATGGGATGACTGTGACGAGCTTCAAACTCACGATTGTTGGACACAGTGACAGTGTGCAAAAGGATAGAGAGGTCCTATTCTGACACAAGTGAGAACCGACAGATGATTAGCCATACAGAGACTGTACCTGGACCATTTTTACTGAGAGGACGGATGGTAGCCATTGACAACGGTGATCCACCAACATATAGCTTGCCATAGAAGGAGCCTTGCGTGTTTGAAGAAGAAGACAGTAGGAAAGCAGAGATTCAGAAGACAGAGCATCTCTGAAACCTCAACCTGTTCTCTATTACTGAATAACAAGTATTATTTATTTCATGCTATTTTACTTTTTACAAACAAAACCATATTTATTATTAATCTCGTGACTAAGAGTTACATGATAACCATAGCTTGCTTCAAGCCAACAATCTCCGTGGGATCAACCCTTACTCACGTAAGGTATTACTTGGACGACCCAGTGCACTTGTTGGTTAGTTGTACCGAAGTTGTGAAAAGTGTGATTACGATTCTGTGCACCAAGTTTTTGGCGCCGTTGCCGGGGATTGTTCGAGTTTGGACAACTGAATATTCATCTTGTTGCTTAGATTAGGAATAATTTATTTTTGTTAGTTTAGAGTTACTAAATTTGAGTCTTTTATTTTCTTTTCAAAAATCTTTCAAAAATCTTATTTTTCTTTATTAATCTTTAATTTTTCTTTGAGTTTAGTTTCATGTTTTAAGTTTGGTGTCAATTGCATGTTTTTATTTTCCTTCAATTTTTTTGAATTGTATGCTCTTTTTATTCTTCATATTTTTGAGTTTTATGTTTTTTGTTCTTTCTTGATCTTCAAGTTGTTCTTGTTTATTTTCCTTGTTTGATCTTTACTTTTTCTTGTTTTGTATCTTTCCTTGTTTTTCTTGTGCATTTTCGAATTATTAGTGTCCAAAGTATAAAATTTTTTAAGTTTGGTGTCCTTTGTGTTTTTATTTCCTTAATAATTTTCAAAATTAGTTCTTGTTGTTCATCTTGATCTTCAAAGTGTTCTTGGTGTTCTTCTTGACATTCAAAGTTTTCTTGTTTGTTTCCTTTGTTTTTATCTAAGAATTCTAAATTTGGTGTCATTTTATTATTTTTCTCTTTCCTCATTAAATTAAAAAAAATATCTTTTCCTTCATTTACTCATCATTTTCAAAGTTCTTAGGTTAACTTAGTCAAAAGTTTAAAATTTGTTAGTTTTTTGTTAGTCAAGTCAAAATTTTAATTTTGAAATTTATCTTTTTAAACCTTTTTCAAAACAAATTCCTTTTCAATTTTCTTTTTATATTTGTCGAAAATCTTTTATAAAATTTTTCAAAATCTTTTTCTTTTTTATATAATTTTCGAATTACTTGTCTTAATTTATTATTTTGATTGAAAAATTTTAAGTTTGGTGTTTTCTTGTTAAGAAAGTTTCAATCTTTAAAATTTTAAAATCATATCTTTTTCAAATCCTTTCTTTTATTTATTTTCTTACAAGTATTAATTTTCAAGTATCTTTAATTTTAAGTCATATCTTTTTCAACACTTCCTAACCACTTCCTCTCTCTTCATTTTTCAAAAATCCTCATCCATAAATTTTCAAATCTTTTTAATTAATTAATTATTTTAGTTTTCAATTCTCTTTCTTCTAATTTTCGAACTTATATTCAATTTTTCATTTATCTTGTTTTATTTTTATTTTTATTTCCTTTTAATTTCAATTTTTCAAAAAAAAAGGGGAATAAAATTCTTTTTTCACAATCCACATCATCTCCCTTTTTCCATCATGGACCTATGTGGAAATGAATAGTCTAGAAGGACTTCGGGGTCATATGCTAACCCCACTACTGCTTCATATGGGGGTAGTATCTGTATACCCCCATCAGAGCAAGTAATTTTGAGCTAAACCCCAGCTCATTATCATGGTGCAGCAAAATTGCCAGTACTCCGATCTTCCACAGGAAGAACCTACTGAGTTTCTGGCACAGTTCTTACAAATTGCTAACATAGTACGTGATAAGGAAGTAGATTAGGATGTCTGCAGATTATTACTATTTCGATTTGCTGTAAAAGATCAAGCTAAGAGATGGTTAAATAACCAACCCACAGCAAGCATAAGAACATGGAAACAGTTATCAGACAAATTCCTGAATCAATATTTCCCTCCAAAAAGGATGACACAGCTAAGGCTGGACATCCAAGGCTTTAAACAAGAGGATAATGAATCTCTTTATAATGCCTGGGAGAGATACAAAGAGATGCTAAGGAAATGCCCCTCTAAAATGTTTTCAGAATGGGTGCAGTTAGACATCTTCTACTACGGGCACTACAAGAAAACACGTTTTTTGCCACGTTTTTAATGCGTGGCGATAGGCTGAAAAAAGCGTGGCGATAGCTTTTCGCCACGCTTTTTGAGCTACCGCCACGCTTTTGAAAGGGTGACCTCTGAAAGGGTGGCCATTGCTCTATCGCCACGCTTTTCTCAGCCTATTGCCATGCTTTTTTGTTGCCACGCTTTTTTACAAATTGCCACTTTTAAAAGCGTGGCTGTAGGTGGAAAATATGGCCACGCTTTAAAAGCGTGGAGATAGGGAGAGATACGGCCACGCTTTTAAAGCGTGGCGATAGAGCAGATCTAGCCACGCTTTTACAAGCGTGGCAGTAGAGGAGGTATGGCCACGCTTTTAAAGCGTGGCAACAAGAGAAGGTATGGCCACGCTTTTAAACCGTGGCAACCAGAGGAGATATGGGCATGCTTTACAATGGTGGCAAAAGTGTGGTAATAGAGGAGGTATGGCCACACTTGGAAAGCGTGGCAAGTAGACGAGATATGGCCACGCTTTAAAAGCATGGCGAAAAGCATAGATATGGCCACACTTTATAAGCGTGGCAGTAGACAGAGTAATGGCCATATGGCCACGCTTTTAAAGCGTGGCGAAAAAGATGGTCAGTAAGCTAATTCCTTTCTAATCTTCATAAATAAAACCGTACAAATTCATAGATAATTTTATAATTTAGTCAATTACCACGAATCAAATAATCCAACTTTCATAAAATTGTCACCAAAATAAGTGTGTGATCACATAACAACATGCACTAACAAAATACCAAAAATCAAAGTCATAACTACTCATGAATTCCTAATACATGAATTAGAATTTTTAATAAAAGTCTACTTGTACTTCATGGCCAAGATATAAAAACTTCATGTATCATTGCAAGCTAAATTGTTTTGACCTGTGCCCTGCAAAATAAAAAACACAAATGAACAACTACAAATGAAAAATGGATGATGCAGAAAACTTCAGCCCACTAATTTTTCTAACAATCAGATTTGATATCAAACTTAAATTTTGTAACATAAAAAAAGCATTCTAACAATCAGATTTAATTTTGCTACATATATCCACTAATCTGCACAAGGATTCTCAAAATCTCCTTTAAATTTGATATCAAACTTATTAACAAACAGCTTATTGTTCAAAAAATAAATCTGATTTATAGCATCAATGAAAACGTGATACAACATTCATGTTCTCTCAGCCAATGTTTGATATTCTATTGTTGAGCCAAGCCTAAACCTAACAAACTAAAATTGAAACATATATTACTTATTTCTAACAAAATAAAGATGTGAATGTGGCATAAGGTCTTTGGCAGCAATTTAATTTTGATCATGCGCCTACACAATATGATGATATCAGCCAGTACCATTAATATCTCAGAACATTTCACAACACTATAAAATTTGAATGTTTTGATCATGCTCTCTTGTTGAATATTTTGTTTTCTTTTGAATCATATGTTTTGACACCTGACTCCCATAATTCTTTTAATTCTTCAATCAACGGTTGAAGATAAACATCAATGTCATTTCCCGGTGATTGTGGTCCAAGAGTGAGTAAAGATAGCATAAAATAATCAGGCTTCATGCTCATCCAAGGGGGTAGATTATAACCATTCGAACAACAGGCCATGTACTGTGTGTACTGCTCAAAGTTCAAAAAGGATTGAATCCGTCACTTGCTAACCCAAGTCTTACATTACGAGGCTCCTTTGCAAAATCTTCATGTCGATTGTCAAATACTTTCCAAGATTCACCATCGGCAGGATGCCTTAAGGACCCGTCTTTAACACGCTCATTGTGATGCCAAGACATTGCTTCGACAGTTCTTGTGCACATAAAAAGCCGTTGAAGTCTGGGAATCAAAGGGAAATGTCTCAGAGTTTTTGCAGCAACTTTGCGAGGCTTTCTAGAAGAGGTAACATCATCCTCTTCTTCATGATCCTCAATATAACGGGATGTTCCACAGACATGACAAGATGAGTCATTTTCATACCCGTTCCGATACAACAGGCAGTCATTGCGACATGCATCAATCTTTTGGTAGTCAAGACCCAAGTTCTTTACCATATTCTTGGTTTTATCAAAAGAAGTAGGAATATTCAAATATGGCATTGCTTCTTTCAATAATTCCAAGAGAGAAGTAAATGACGCATTACTCCAACCATGCAAGCATTTTAACAAGTAAAGACGAATGGTAAAGGATAATCTTGTGAATCATTTACAACCGGGATATAGTTCTTGGCTTGCCTCGTCTACCAATTTATAAAATTCCTTTGCACATTCGTTGGGCCCATGTTTTGTCCGTCAACTTGTGTGGTATCTCGAAATCTATCACGTAAGAACTCATCAATTTTATCATTGCAGTTATATTCACCGTCTCTGTCACTGTCAATATCCATAGCAAAAAGTGATTCTCCATGATTAAACCACCGCCTATAACCTTTTACAAAATCGTGGCATATTAGATGATTATATACGTCATCTCTCTTTAACTAAAGTCTATTACAACACTTTGCACATGGGCATTGAATTTCTTCCCCTTGAGGAACTCCCTTTGATGAGAAAGCAAAGTGTAAAAATCTTTCTACACCAACTAGATATTCTTTCTCATGACGTGGTGTATCCATCCAGTCTTTCGACATATCCATCGAAAACCTATATATTTCAAATAGATAGCTAAGTTTTTAGATTGAAGTCCTTACTGTTCGTTTCACTAACTGCGAATCTAGCTTCCTAATTAACTAAGAGACAATGTTGTGCAAGCCTCCAAAATATTTTGAAAGCATTAGACATTAAATAACAGAGAAAATTAAATTTTAGCAATGCTCAAAGAAGTGCCTAAAGTGATGAGTGCCTCAGAAAAGCCCTAAGTTGCACGCATAACATCAATAACAAATTAATAGATGTATTTAAATTTGCATAAACCAACCTTAATTATTGTCCTAATTCGTTCCACAACAGCAGCAAAAATGGTAGCACAGCAGAAGCAGAATTAGAGAGGTAGCAGCGGCAGCGAACAGCTACTCAGCATCAGCAGATTATTATATTACCACAGGAGCAGCAAAACAAAGAAGTGGCAGTAGTAGTGGATAGATAACTATCGAAAGCCTGGACAAAAATAGACTAAGACTTAAGTAAATATTAAAATATAAATATTTTTAATATTTTTTAGTATAAATAAATTATTTTTTAACAAATAAATTTTATTAGTAATTATTCACAAGTTCGATCATGAGATAAAATGAAACAATTATCTCTCCTCAAGTGGCTCCAAACATTTAACACTATAATAAGCTACATCGAAACCCAAACAGCAAATTAAAAATAGCAAGAGAGTAGAATGTCCTTAAATGGCCTAATTCATTTAATAGCATTTAATAGCATTCTCAATTTTAAAATATTATTTTTCTAAATCTATTTTTTCTTAGACAAAAAAGTGAACGGATAACCATTTTTATCTAAAGCTTTTTTTTCTATATAAAAGAATTCTACAACAAAACTTACTTAAGTTGGTCAAGTAATTAATTTATTGTCTATTTAAGTAAATGTTAAAAATTTGAGTTTCTTCTTATATATATAATAATCTATTGACTAACAACAAATTTAAAAAACAATTGTGACGAATTAATTCTTACCCTTATAAATTGAAAGATGCTATGAAAAATAAAAAACTGTATATAACAATTTTTTGAAAAAAAAAACGGATGACATTATAAATATAAATATAAATAAATGATATAAAGGGAAAAGGAAGAAGAATAGTTGAATGTGGATGTATGTGGTCCGATATATATGGCGTGGAAATAAAAAAAAAGATGGAAAAAAGATAAAAGAAAAAAGAATAATGAAAGTTTTATGTTCAGTGTGGATGAAGCTACTACTTTGGCCCAGGCTCCACACCTTCAAATTAAGCAATAAACTGCAAAATCAGTGACTACTGGTAGAGAAGACTGAGTAGGGAGTGACAGAGACGAAGGCACCAATAGAGACGAAGGAGGAAAGCCGAAACAGCGGAACCTCTTCAAACTTGTTCTTCTTCTCTCTCAATAGCTTCAGTGTTGTTAGTGGTTGTTACTGCAAAAATAATACTTCCAATATTATTCTATATATTTTCAGGCTATTTTTAGGCTAAAAGAAAAAAAGGAAAAGAATCTTTTGTTTTCTTTTTAGTTAATTTTTTCTAATTGATTGGAAAGGGACAAAAGACATGTGTACTATACTTGAATTAACAATAGACAATATAATAATAATGCATGATTGAGAAATGCAAATACAAATTCAAATAGCTGTTCATAATTTCAGATCATATTAGATAACGGCAACACAATGCAAGCATCAGAAACCATATCAAAGTAAGGACACAATGTTTTCTATCACAAACAAATGAATAACCTCAATCTCTCAGACTTAGCAGAAATATTTCTCATTGAAAACATCAATTTAATTTTTATTTACTTTTAGATATCCAATTATATATATGTTATTATATTAACAAAAATATTTTTAAATGAATAAAATCCAATTGAATAGTATAGTAGAATTGTACATGATCGGATAATTTAACCTAAATTATAGTATAGAAAATTCATATTACATGGTAAAATTATAGAATTCGTTTACACTGTTTATATACAGTAATTAAGACATGGGAAGAAAATTTTTATCAAAAAAATAAAATGTTCCCAATGACTGTAAAGTCCCAAAAAAATACCTTGAGACATGTGACACACGGGGCTCACATGCAGAGGTTATTGGTTTTAGGCCACAGTCACATGTGCCTTTGTACAATGTGAAATTAATTTAATTAATTAATTAATAGTGAAAAATTTGTGCAGAATCTTGCTCTGTCTCCTTTTCAACGTTTGAGGCAACGTTGCTGGTTGATGAGCGGATAATTTATACGCTTTTTGGCATTGTTTTTAGGTAGTTTTTAGTATGTTTTAGTTAATTGTTATTATATTTTTATTAGTTTTCATGAAAAAATCACATTTCTGGACTTTACTATGAGTTTTTATGTTTTTCTGTAATTTTAGGTATTTTCTGACTGAAATTGAGGGACTTGAGCAATTATCTGATTTAGAGGCTGAGAAAGAACTGCAGATGCTGTTGGATTCTGACCCTCCTGCACTCGAAATGGATTTTCTGCAGCTACAGAAGCCATATTGGTGCGCTCTTAATTGCTTTGGAAAGTAGACATCTTGGGCTTTCCATCAATGTATAATAGTCCATACTTTGTCCGAGATTTGATGGCTCAAACTGGCGTTAAACGCCAGCAAGAAACCCTTTTCTGGTGTAAAACGCCAGAACTTGCATACTTCTTGGCGTTAAACGCCCATTTTGGCTCCCAGGGTGGTGTTTAACTCCAATTTGAGGCATATGCACGTGAAATCTTCAAAGCTCGGCCCAAACACTCACCAAGTGGGCCCCGGAAGTGGATTTCTGCACTGTCTGCACTTAGTTACTCATTTTTTGTAAACCTAAGTTACTAGTTTAGTATAAAAACTATTTTTAGAGATTCATTTTTGCATATTATGCCACTTTACATCTCATATTGTATCTTCTATTGCATGAGTCTCTAAACTCCATAGGTGGGGGTGAGGAGCTTTGCTGTGTTTCAATGGATTAATGTAATTACTATTGTTTTCTATTCAATCGCGGTTGCTTCTGTTCCAAGATATTCACTCGTACTTCAATATAAAGAATGTGATGATCCGTGACACTCATCATCATTTTCAAATCTATGAACGCGTGATTGACAACCACTTTCGTTCTATCTGAGCTCAATGTAGTCATTGGGCGACAGCTTGGGTGCATATCTCTTGGGTTTCTCATCCACGAGTTTGACTTGCATCTCCTGATAATAGAGCATTCAAACTCGTGAGATCAGAACCTTCGTGGTAGAGGCTAGAACCAATTGGCAGCATTCCTGAGATCCGAAAAGTCTAAACCTTGTCTGTGATATTCCGAGTAGGATCTGGGATGGGATGACTGTGACGAGCTTCAAACTTACGAATATTGGGCGCAATGACAGTGTGCAAAAGGATAGAGAGGTCCTATTCTGACACAAGTGAGAACCGACAGATGATTATCTGTACAGAGACTGTACCTGGACCATTTTCAATGAGAGGACGGATGGTAGCCATTGACAACGGTGATCCACCAACTTATAGCTTGCCCTAGAAGGAGCCTTGCGTGTTTGAAGAAGAAGACAATAGGAAGGCAGAGATTCATAAGACAAAGCATCTCTAAAACCTCAACCTGTTCTCCATTACTGAATAATAAGTATTATTTATTTCATGCTCTTTTACTTTTTACAAACAAAACCATTTTTATTATTAATCTCCTGACTAAGAGTTACAGGATAACCATAGCTTGCTTCAAGCCGGCAATCTCCGTGGGATCGACCCTTACTCACGTAGGGTATTACTTGGAAGACCCAGTGCACTTGTTGGTTAGTTGCACCGGAGTTGTGAAAATGTGATTACGATTTCGTGCACCAAGTTTTTGGTGCCGTTACCGGGGATTGTTCGAGTTTGGACAACTGAAGGTTCATGTTGTTGCTTAGATTAGGAATAATTTATTTTTGTTGGTTTAGAGTCACTAAATTTGAGTCTTTTATTTTCTTTTCAAAAATATTTAAAAAATCTTATTTTTCTTTATTAATCTTTAATTTTTCTTGGACTTTAGTTTCATGTTTTAAATTTGGTGTCAATTGCATATTTTTATTTTCCTTCAATTTTTCGAATTGTATGCTCTTTTTATTCTTCATATTTTTGAGTTTTATGTTCCTTGTTCTTTCTTGATCTTCAAGTTGTTCTTGTTTATTTTCCTTTTTTGATCTTTAGTTTTTCTTGTTTTGTATCTTTCCTTATTTTTTGATGAGCAGATAATTTATACGCTTTTTGCCATTGTTTTTAGGTAGTTTTTAGTAGGATCTAGCTAATTTTTGGGATGTTTTTATTAGTTTTTACGCAAAATTTATATTTCTGGACTTTACTATGAGTTTGTATATTTTTCTATGATTTTAGGTATTTTCTGGCTGAAATTGAGAGACCTGAGCAAAAATCTGATTCAGAAGCTGACAAAGGACTGTTGATGCTGTTGGATTCTGACCTTCCTGCACTCGAAGTAGATTTTCTGGAGCTACAGAACTCGAAATGGCCCGAACTCAATTTCGTTGGAAAGTAGACATCCAGGGCTTTCCAGCAATATATAATAGTCTATACTTTGCTCGAGTTTTGATGACATAAACTGGCATTCAAACGCCCCTTTCTCTACCATATTCTGAAGTCAAAACGCCAGAACTAGCATAAAAGTTGGAGTTAAACGCCCAAACTGGCACCAAAGCTGGCGTTTAACTCCAAGAGAAGCCTCTACACATGTGAAGCTCAATGCTCAGCCCAAGCAGACACCAAGTGGGTCCGGAAGTGGATTTCTGCATCATTTACCTATTTTTGTAAACCCTAGTAGCTAGTTTCATTATAAATAGGACCTCTTACTATTGTATTTTCATCTTCGAATCTTGGAATCTTTGGATTATCTTTTGATCCTTTGATCACGGGCTGGCCTCACGGCCATGCCTGGACCTTCATCACTTATGTATTTTGACGTTAGGATTTTTGCTAGTAAAGAATTTTATAAAAATAGTCGCGTTGTAGATATAGATTCTAAACCAACAGAAATCCCTTCGTGCAAACGTTTTGGTTGTCACAAGTAACAAACCCTTTTAAAATTGATAACCGAGTATTTAAACATTGGGTCGTCTTCTCAAGGAATTGCATGGAGGTATGTTCTTATTATTGGTTATGAAGATTGTAAATCGGGGTTTCGAAGTTTGGGCAATGGGCACAGGTATATTTAAATGACAAGTAAAATAAATTAACAATAATAAAATCTCTTGGCAAGGTATAAGAACTGGAAGTCCTATCCTAGTTATCCTTATCAATTGTGATGAGAATTGGATTTTTCTCCCACTTTGTTAACCTCTAACTATGAAGGTAAGTTAAGTGGATGAATTAATTTGAATCCTCAAGTCCGAGTCTTTCCTTGGGAAAAGTTAGAGTTATTGGATCTCGAATCAATTCTTGAAGAATTCCAACTTTCAATCAACAATGAGTTTGATAACTTAAGAGTCACCAATTAATCAACCAAAGCTAAAAGGGAAAATATCTAAATTAAATTAAAGCATTCATGTAAATAAAGCAATCAAACTACGTCTAAATATAAATTCAAGTCATAACATGGAAAGGTTCATAAGCTAATTGGGCAACATAAATCAAATACAAATAAAAGTATTAGAGTAAATAAAAGTAGAAAATAAATATTGAAGGAATATAGAACCTGGAATGAAGATGAATTGAACTAAACTAATAGAAATCCTAAAATCCTAAATCCTAAGAGAGAGGAGAGAACCTCTCTCTCTAAAAACTACATCTAATTCTAAAATCGTGAATTATGAGAGCTTGATGATGAATGGATGCATTCTCCCACTTTATAGCCTCTAATCTGTGTTTTCCGGGCCGAAAACTGGATCAAAAATAGTCCAAAAATCACCCCCTGCGTATTCTGGTACGTTCAGGTCGCGGGCAAGTGACGCGGAGGCATCGCCCACACGGCTGCGCGGATTGAAGTTCGCAGATGCGACGCGTCCGGGTGGATCACGCGTTCGTGTCAGGGCAACTATGGCATATTATATATCAAATCGAAGCCCCGAACGTTAGCTTTCCAACGCAACTGAAACCGCGTTGTTTGAACCTCTGTAGCTAAAGTTATAGCCGTTTGAGTGCGAAGAGGTCAGGTTGGACAGCTTAGCAGTTTCTCCAACTTCTTGTATTCCTTCCATTTTTGCATTCTTCCTTTCCATCCTCTGAGCCATTCCTGCCCTATATTATCTGAAAATACTTAACACACATATCAAGGCATCTATTGGTAATAAGAGAGGATTAAACATAGGGAACTTAAGGCCAAAGAAGCATGTTTTCAATCAAAGCACATAATTAGGAAGGCAAATGTAAAACCATGCAAATAGTATGAATAAGTGGGTAAAGAGTTGATAAAATCCACTCAATTAAGCACAAGATAAACCATAAAATAGTGGTTTATCAATCTCCCCACACTTAAACAATAGCATGTCCTCATGCTAAGCTCAAGAGAAGCTATAAAGATGAAGAGGAATGGTAGGATGTATGAAATGCAACCTATCTATATGAATGCAACTACATGCAAAAATGTTTCTACCTACTTGGTTAAAAATAAATAAATTCTCCAAGACAAACATAAATTAGATTTCACTAATTCAAATCATATAAAATAAAGACAAGTAAACTTGTAAGAAGATAGCTCATGAAAGCAGGGAACATAGAATTAAGCACTGAACCCTCACTGGTAGTGTATATCACTCTAATCTCTCTAGTGTATAGGGTAATAACTCTACTCTTCTCTAGTCATGCTTTCTAAAACTTTGTTCTTCATCTAATCAATCAACAAATATTTAGCATACCAATGCAAACATCATGAGGTCTTTTCAGGGTTGTAATGGGGCTGAGGTAAAGGTAAGGGTATATATAAGGCTAAGTGAGCTAGTAAAGTGAATCCTTGAGTAGTCTAAGATCTTACCTAACATATACATACCCTATAAAAATTTTAAAATTATACTTAGCTTCCCATAATTTTTCCACTTTTTATCACATACTCATGTACCAATTTTATTTTGATTTTACTTCCATGTGCATTGATTTCTCTACTAAACTTATTATTGGAGTAATTTTGTCCCCTTATTCATAATTTTTTTTGAATCATAAAAGCAAACATAACTTATCAATGCACATGGATTTTCCATTATTTTTTCTATTTTGGTTTTTTCATGAGTAGGTTCCCAAATTCCCAATATTCAAATAAATTAGAAACATGATACATTCCCTTATTAACCCATGTTCCCAGAGTTTCCCCACACTTAAATTATACACAATATCTATCTTAAGATAACCAAGGATTCAACTTGGGATTTTTATTTTATTTTTCTGCTTAAGGCTAGTAATGTGGTTATGAAATAGAAGGGGGTTAAAAAGTTCAAAGTGGCTAACAAGGGTGATGTAAAAAGTAGGCTTATTTGGGATAAGTGAGCTAATAACAAATAATGGCCTCAATCATATGCAAACATGTAAATACACTAAATAATGGACATATAGAATGGAACAAAGCAGAGATTGCAATTATAGAGAAGGAAACACACAAGAATAAAAATTTATGGTTAAATAATGTAACCATATAAATAAGCTCAAAATCTCACAGGTTGTGTGTTCTTTGGCTCAAAAACCATAAATCTTACTGGTTTTGTGTGTTCGAGCTCTAAACTATGTTCCAAAATTAGATTTCTTCAAACAGGTTTTTCAAAAAATTTTATTCAAATTAGTGAAATATTATAAAAATTTCTTGAAAAAGAAAATATTACTTTAACCAAGTGGTAAAATATGCAAAAATCAAACAAATATGCAAATGCAACAATGAACTATCAAATAAAATAAAACATTGGTGTTGAAATAGGAAATAACTAACCCATGGAGATCGGTATCGACCTCCCCATACTTAAAGATTGCACCGTCCTCGGTGCATGCTAAGATGTGCAGGTGGACGGGTTGTTCCAACTGATGCTTTTCTCCAAAGATTGTGCAGATGGACTTGTCTTCTCTCCCCATGTAAACGTCTTTCGCTTCCCTTCCGGGTGGCCATCCTAAAAGAAAATAGGGAAGAAAAGTAACCCAGAAATAAAGATAAGAAAATAAATGAAGTATGGTTGGGTTAATGCCAAATGATAAGGGTCTCATTTACATGGAAGCTTCAACATGTACATGAGAAAACAATAGAAGCCATGGCATGCCAGTGGGACAAAATGTACAACAATGGGAAAGAGAGTGGGTAATGAAAGACAATGTAAGTTCATGCCAATGCAAAAGGAATACAGGTATAAAAGATTGACATTGACCGAAAATTAACATTACCCAACATTGTAAAACAAGTCACTAAGCATCAAAATGACACCAGAAAAGATGCAACAGTTAAATAAGAAAATCAACACCAAAGGAAAAATAATAAATTTAGAAAAGAAAAGAAAAATATGCACTAAATTAAAATGCAATGAATGAAATATGCAAATAAATTAAGTAAAATAAAATGAAAGATAAGAAGAATGAGAAGGGAAATAAGTGAGTA
The DNA here is from genome assembly GCF_000817695.3 of Arachis duranensis. Taxonomy (NCBI): domain Eukaryota; kingdom Viridiplantae; phylum Streptophyta; class Magnoliopsida; order Fabales; family Fabaceae; genus Arachis; species Arachis duranensis. The sequence continues at coordinate 1,041,174 of NW_026264987.1, read as the reverse complement.
AGAAAGGAGGGAGGGAAAAATTAGGATTGGGGAAGAAAAGATAAGATATTTGGCAAATTAGGATAAGCTGTGTAGCGCAAACGACGTGAACGCGTGGGGCACGCGACATGCGCTTTAAGTTAATCGACGCGGTCGCGTGACACATGTGATGCTTCTGGCGTGAGTGCAGCCTCGCGCCTGCACAACTCTCTGTTCGAATTATTTTATTTGCCAAATTTAGGGTAACGCGATCGCGTGGGGCATACGATCGCGTGAGTGGGCTTTAGAAGGGAATGACGCAGATGCGTGAGCCATGCGTCCGCGTGGGTAGAATTGTGCGTTCAGCACCAATCCAGCACCACTCTCACACAATAATTCGTTGTGCACCCTTTTTACGTCGAAAATCAGGGCACGCAGCTGCGTGATATTCCCATGTGACACGGACGCGTCAGCGACGCGGTCGCGTGGGTCGATTTGTGCCACGGGCACGCCTCCAGCCACGCTCCAGCGTGACTCTCTGTTCGTTTTTATTTTCTCCCCTCTCCTTGCGACGCGGACGTGTCACTGATGCGGTCACGTCGCGTGGCATTGTTTTTTTTTTTTAATTAAAAGTATGCAAATGCAGATGCACGAAATGTGCTGATGAAAAGAAGAGTTATTGAATAGAAAAACTAAAAATAAAGAAAAGAACAATCATACCATGGTGGGTCGTCTCCCACCTAGCACTTTTAGTTAAAGTCCTTAAGTTGGACATTTGGTGAGCTCCCTGTTATGGTGGCTTGTGTTTGAACTCATCCAGGAATCTCCACCAATATTTGTATCTCCAATAACCTCTGGGGTCCCAAACTAAGCATGTAAAGCCCTTAAGAAGCTTCAAACAGATTCTTAGGCTCCCGGGGTAACAAGTGTCAGAGCAGATTCTAGGATCCCAAATCTTGCTTTTACACCCATCTTTGTCGGGATCTGTATTTTTCCAACTGGGTGATAAGTAATTTGAATTCTCACTGCAGCTACCAAACAGCTTCCTAAATCCATTCAGTTGAGCTTTACACCAACCTTTGCGTTTAAACTTAAAGCTTCCAACCATGATGAACCTTGCAGGACAATTCTTACCACTGGCCATCTTTCTTTTACTCTTAATGTTACAAAGAGCTCTAAGTTGACCATCCGTCTCCAGTAGCCCATATTCAAGTGGAATTAGAAAGCTAAGGGATATGAATTTTACCCACTTGAATGTTGTGAAGGATGATGGCAACTTAGTGGGAGGTATTTTTAATGAAATTACAAGCTCCACTCTCTTGTGCTCTTCTCTGATAATTACCACCTCTTTGCAAGCTTCCTCAATTTCAACCTCTTCCTCTTGGTAGCTTTCTTCCAATTCAATCTCCTCTTCATTGCTTTCCAAGGGCATAGGAGGTTGTGCTTCTTCTTCTTGAATCTCCATCTCTTGATCAACCTCTTCCAAGTCTTCAACTGTGATATGCCTTGGAGGTTGTACACCCTCCTCAGCATCAATTTCGAACGTCTCGGAAGAGGGTTCTATGACTGGACTTTCCCATGGAGGTTCTGCATCTCCTAAGTCTTCAACCACTTATTCTTCTTCAATAATTTCGGCTTCCCCTACTTGTTCCAGTACAAAGTCATGCTCCGTACTGTTCACTGGAGTTTCTAGTATCTCCTTCATGCTACGTTCTTCATTAGATTGTCCACATGAAGCTATGGGGGTTCCTTGAGTGTTTGAACGTCGGGAAGCTAATTGATTCATCGCTTGCTCCAATTGATGAAGGGTTGCCTGAAATCGATCTACTGTTTCCTTGAAACGATCCTTTGTCTCTTGATGCGCTCGGCTGTCATAAATAGGATCATAGTGCTCTTGGATTGATGGATATGGAGATGGTGAATATTGAAGTGGTGGTTCTTGTGAGTAATTGGGTTGGAATTGGGGTGGTTCTATATATGGTTCATATGGCTCATAAGGTGGTTGGTATGGTGGTTGAGGGTTAGGGTCATATGGAGGTGAATAGCGGAAAGGGGCTTGTGAGTATGGTGGTCCAAAGTCATGTTGAGGAGAGGGTTCATAGGCATATGGTGGTGGCTGTTGATAGTCCATTGGAGATGGTTTTTGCCATGAGGGTTGATCAAATCCTTGTGGCTCCTCCCATCTTTGATTGTTCTAACCTTGATGCCTGTTCTCATTGTAATTTCTTCTTCCTGCAACATAATTGTAACCAGACTCATAGCCAAAGGGGTGAGAGTTCATAGTAGTGAGAGAAAATAAAAACAAAAACTAACAAAAAGAAAATATTTTGAAAAAGAGATGATTTTAAAAAAAATTGAATTTTGAAAAATAAGATAAGATAAGATAAAAATTTTAAAATAAAAATCTGAAATTTTTTTTAAATATTTACAATAACCAATAATAAGGCACACGTTTGCAATTCTCCGGCAACGGTGCCATTTTGACGTTAGGATTTTTACTAGTAAAGAATTTTATAAAAATAGTCGCGTTGTAGATATAGATTCTAAACCAACAGAAATCCCTTCGTGTAAACATTTTGGTTGTCACAAGTAACAAACCCCTTTAAAATTGATAACCGAGTATTTAAACCTCAGGTCGTCTTCTCAAGGAATTGCATGGAGGTATGTTCTTATTATTGGTTATGAAGATTGTAAATCAAGGTTTTGAAGTTTGGGCAATGGGCACAGGAATATTTAAATGACAAGTAAAATAAATTAACAATAATAAAATCTCTTGGCAAGGTATAAGAACTGGAAGTCCTATCCTAGTTATCCTTATCAATTGTGATGAGAATTGGATTTTTCTCCCACTTTGTTAGCCTCTAACTATGAAGGTAAGTTAAGTGGATGAATTAATTCAAATCTTCAAGTCCCAGTCTTTCCTTGGGAAAAGTTAGAGTTATTGGATCTCGAATCAATTCTTGAAGAATTCCAACTTTCAATCAACAATGAGTTTGATAACTTAAGAGTCACCAATTAATCAACCAAAGCCAAAAGGGAAAATATCTAAATTAAATTAAAATCATTCATGTAAATAAAGCAATCAAACTACGTCTAAATATAAATTCAAGTCATAACATGAAAAGGTTCATAAGCTAATTGAAGGAATATAGAACCTGGAATACAAATAAAAGCAATCAAACTACGTCTAAATATTCTCTTCTTTTCATCCTATTTTGTTTTCAGTTGCTTGGGGACAAGCAACAATTTAAGTTTGGTGTTGTGATGAGCGGATAATTTATACGCTTTTTGGCATTATTTTTAGGTAGTTTTTAGTAGGATCTAGCTACTTTTTGGGATGTTTTTATTACTTTCTACGCAAAATTCACATTTCTGGACTTTACTATGAGTTTGTATGTTTTTTTATGATTTCAGGTATTTTCTGGCTGAAATTGAGGGACCTGAGCAAAAAGCTGATTCAGAGGCTGACAAAGGACTGCTGATGCTATTGGATTCTGACCTCCCTGCACTCGAAGTAAATAAAGGTTCATGTAAATAAAGCAATCAAACTACATCTAAATATTCTCTTCTTTTCATCCTATTTTGTTTTCAGTTGCTTGGGGACAAGCAACAATTTAAGTTTGGTGTTGTGATGAGCGGATAATTTATACGCTTTTTGGCATTATTTTTAGGTAATTCTTAGTAGGATCTAGCTACTTTTTGGGATGTTTTTATTAGTTTTTATGAAAAATTCACATTTCTGGACTTTACTATGAGTTTGTGTGTTTTTTTATGATTTCAGGTATTTTCTGGCTGAAATTGAGGGACCTGAGCAAAAAGCTGATTCAGAGGCTGACAAAGGACTGCTGATGCTGTTGGATTCTGACCTCCCTGCACTCGAAGTAGATTTTCTGGAGCTATAGAACTCCAAATGGCGCGTTCTCAATTGCGTTGGAAAGTAGACATCCAGGGATTTTCAAACACCTCTTCTCTGTCCTATTCTGAAGTCAAAACGCCAGAGCTAGCATAAAAGTTGGAGTTAAATGCTCAAACTGGCACCAAAGCTGGCGTTTAACTCCAAGAGAAGCCTCTACACGTGTGAAGCTCAATGCTCAGCCCAAGCACACACCAAGTGGGCCCGGAAGTGGATTTCTGCATCATTTACCTATTTCTGTAAACCCTAGTAGCTAGTTTCATTATAAATAGGACCTCTTACTATTGTATTTTCATCTTGGAATCTTGGAATCTTTGGATTATCTTTTGATCCTTTGATAATGTTTTGGGGGCTGGCCTCACGGCCATGCCTGGACCTTCATCACTTATGTATTTTCAACGGTGGAGTTTCTCCACACCATAGATTAAGGTGTGGAGCTCTGCTGTTCCTCGAGTATTAATGCAATTACTACTATTTTTTATTCAATTCAAGCTTATTATTGTTCTAAGATATTCACTCGCACTTCAACCTGATGAATGTGATGATCTGTGACACTCATCATCATTCTCACCTATGAACGCGTGACTGACAACCACTTCCGTTCTACTTAAGATTGAGCGTGTATCTCTTAGCCTCCATTCCAAAAGATCGGAGTCTTCGTGGTATAAGCTAGAATTATTGGAGGCCATTCCTGAGATCCGAAAAGTCTAAACCTTGTCTGTGGTATTTCGAGTAGGATCTGGGAAGGGATGACTATGACGAGCTTCAAACTCGTGAGTGTTGGGCGTAGTGACAGACGCAAAAGGATCACTGGATTCTATGCAACATGATCGAGAACCGATAGATGATTAGCCATGCGGTGACAGTGCATTTGGACAATTTTCACTGAGAGGACGGGAGGTAGCCATTGACGCCGGTGAAACCCAACATACAGCTTGCCATAGAAAGGAGTATGAAGATTAGATAAAGGCAGTAGGAAAGCAGAGATTCAAGAGGGATGAAGCATCTCCATACGCTTATCTGAAATTCCCACCACTGAATTACATAAGTATCTCTATCTTTATTTTATGTTTATTTATCTTTTAATTATGAAAACTATATCACCCATTTGAATCCGCCTGACTGAGATTTACAAGGTGACCATAGCTTGCTTCAAGCCGACAATCTCCATGGGATCGACCCTTACTCACGTAAGGTTTATTACTTGGACGACCCAGTGTACTTGCTGGTTAGTTGTGCGAAGTTGTGAAAAAGAGTTGAGATTGCAATTGTGCGTACTAAGTTGTTGGCGCCATTGCGTATCACAATTTTGTGCACCATTTTTCTTCTGCATTTTTGAATTATTAGTGTCCAAAGTATAAAAATTTTTAATTTTGGTGTCCTTTGTGTTTTTATTTCCTTAAAAATTTTCAAAATTAGTTCATGGTGTTCATCTTGATCTTCAAAGTGTTCTTGGTGTTCTTCTTGACATTCAAAGTTTTCTTGTTTGTTTCCTTTGTTTTGATCTAAGAATTCTAAATTTAGTGTCATTTTATTATTTTTCTCTTTCCTCATTAAATTAAAAAAATATCTTTTCCTTTATTTACTCATCATTTTCGAATTTCTTAGGTTAACTTAGTCAAAAGTTTAAAATTTGTTAGTTTTTTGTTAGTCAAGTCAAAATTTCAATTTTGAAATTTATCTTTTTAAACCTTTTTCAAAACAATCTCTTTTTCAATTTTCTTTTTATATTTTTCGAAAATCTTTTATAAAATTTTTCAAAATCTTTTCTTTTTTTTATATAATTTTCGAATTACTTGTCTTAATTTATTATTTTGATTGAAAAATTTTAAGTTTGGTGTTTTCTTGTTAAGAAAGTTTCAATTTTTAAAATTTTAAAATCATATCTTTTTCAAATCCTTTCTTTTATTTATTTTCTTATAAGTATTAATTTTCAAGTATCTTTAATTTTAAGACATATCTTTTTTAACATTTCCTAACCACTTCCTCTCTCTTCATTTTCCGAAAATCCTCATCCATAAATTTTCAAATCTTTTTAATAAATTAATTATTTTAGTTTTCAATTCTCTTTCTTCTAATTTTTGAACTTATATTCAATTTTTCATTTATCTTGTTTTATTTTTATTTTTATTTTCTTTTAATTTCTATTTTTCAAAAAAAAGGGGAATAAATTTCTTTTTCACAATCCACATCATCTCCCTTTCTCCATCATGGAGCTAAGTGGAAATGAACAGTCCAGAAGGACTGTGGGGTCATATGCTAACCCTACTACTGCTTCATATAGAGGTAGTATCTGTATACCCCCCATCAGAGCCAGTAATTTTGAGCTAAACCCCCAGCTCATTATCATGGTGCAGCAAAATTGCCAGTACTCCGGTCTTCCACAGGAAGAACCTACTGAGTTTCTGGCACAGTTCTTACAAATTGCTGACACAGTACGTGATAAGAAAGTAGATCAGGATGTCTACAGATTATTACTGTTTCCATTTGCTGTAAAAGATCAAGCTAAGAGATGGTTAAATGAGCAACCCACAGCAAGCATATGAACATGAAAATAGTTATCAGACAAATTTTTGAATCAATATTTCCCTCCAAAAAGGATGACACAGCTAAGGATAGACATCCAAGGCTTTAAACAAGAGGATAATGAATCTCTTTATAATGCCTGGGAGAGGTACAGAGAGATGCTAAGGAAATGCCCCTCTGAAATGTTTTCAGAATGGGTTCAGTTAGACATCTTTTACTACGGGCACTACAAGAAAACACATTTTTTGCCACATTTTTATAGCGTGGCGATATGCTGAAAAAAGCGTGGTGATAGGCTGAAAAAAGCGTGGCGATAGCTTTTCGCCACGCTTTTTGAGCTACCGCCACGCTTTTGAAAGGGTGACCTCTGAAAGGGTGACCTCTGCTCTATCACCACGCTTTTCTCAGCCTATTGCCACGCTTTTTTGTTGCCATGCTTTTTTACAAATTGCCACTTTTAAAAGCGTGGTTGTAGGTGGAAAATATGGCCACGCTTTAAAAGTGTGTCGATAGGGAGAGATACGGCCACGCTTTTAAAGCGTGGGAATAGAGCAGATCTAGCCACACTTTTACAAGCGTGGCAGTAGAGGAGGTACGGCCACGCTTTTAAAGCGTGGTGACAAGAGGAGGTATGGCCACGCTTTTAAAGCGTGACTACAAGAGGAATATGGTCATGCTTTACAATGGTGGCAAAAGTGTGGTAATAGAGGAGGTATGACCACGCTTGGACAGTGTGGCAAGTAGACGAGATATGGCCACGCTTTAAAAGCGTGGCGAAAAGCTTAGTTATGGCCACGCTTTATAAGCGTGGCAGTAGACAGAGTAATGGCCATATGGCCACGCTTTTAAAGCGTGGCGAAAAAGATGGTCAGTAACCTAATTCCTTTTTAATCTTCATAAATAAATCCTTACAAATTCATAGATAATTTTATAATTTAGTCAATTACCACTAATCAAATAATCCAACTTTCATAAAATTGTCACCAAAATAAGTGTGTGATCACATAACAACATGCACTAACAAAATACCAAAAATCAAAGTCATAACTACTCATGAATTCTTAAAACATGAATTAGAATTTCTAATAAAAGTCTTCTTGTACTTCATGGCCAAGATATAAAAACTTCATGTATCATTGCAAGCTAAATTGTTTTGACCTGTGCCCTGCAAAATAAAAAACACAAATGAACAACTACAAATGAAAAATGGATGATGCAGTAAACTTCAGCCCACTAATTTTTCTAACAATCAGATTTGATATCAAACTTAAATTTTGTAACATAAAAAAAGCATTCTAACAATCAGATTTAATTTTGCTACATATATCCACTAATCTGCACAAGGATTCTCAAAATCTCCTTTAAATTTGATATCAAACTTATTAACAAACTACTTATTGTTCAAAAAATAAATCTGATTTATAGCATCAATGAAAACATGATACAACATTCATGTTCTCTCAGCCAATGTTTGATATTCTATTGTTGAGCCAAGCCTAAACCTAACAAACTAAAATTGAAACATATATTACTTATTTCTAACAAAATAAAGATGTGAATGTGGCATAAGGTCTTTGGCAGCAATTTAATTTTGATCATGCGCCTACACAATATGATGATATCAGCCAGTACCATTAATATCTCAGAACATTTCACAACACTATAAAATTTGAATGTTTTGATCATGCTCTCTTGTTGAATATTTTGTTTTCTTTTGAATCATATGTTTTGACACCTGACTCCCATAATTCTTTTAATTCTTCAATCAACGGTTGAAGATAGACATCAATGTCATTTCTCGGTGATTGTGGTCCAGGAATGAGTAAAGATGGCATAAAATAATCAGGCTTCATGCTCATCCAAGGGGGTAGATTATACACCATCAGAACAACAGGCCATGTACTGTGTGTACTGCTCAAAGTTCGAAAAGGATTGAATTCGTTGCCTGCTAAACCAAGTCTTACATTACGAGGCTCCTTTGCAAAATCTTCATGTCGATTGTCAAATGCTTTCCAAGATTCACAATCGGCAGGATGCCTTAAGGACCCGTCTTTAACACGCTCATTGTGATGCCAAGACATTGCTTCGACAGTTCTTGTGCACATAAAAAGCCGTTGAAGTCTGGGAATCAAAGGGAAATGCCTCAGAGTTTTTGCAGCAACTTTGCGAGGCTTTCTAGATGAGGTAACATCATCCTCTTCTTCATGATGCTCAATATAACGGGATGTTCCACAGACATGACAAGATGAGTCATTCTCATACCCATTCCGATATAACATGCAGTCATTGCGACATGCATCGATCTTTTGGTAGTCAAGACCCAAGTTCTTTACCATATTCTTGGTTTTATCAAAAGAAGTAGGAATATTCAAATATGACATTGCTTCTTTCAATAATTCCAAGAGAGAAGTAAATGACGCATTACTCCAACCATGCAAGCATTTTAACAAGTAAAGATGAATAGTAAAGGATAATCTTCTGAATCCTTTACACCCGGGATATAGTTCTTGGCTTGCCCCGTCTACCAATTTATAAAATTCCTTTGCACATTCATTGGGCCCCATGTTTTGTCTGTCAACTTGTGTAGTATCTTGAAATCTATCACGTAACAACTCATCAATGTTATCATTGCAGTTATATTCACCGTCTCTGTCACTGTCAATATCCATAGCAAAAAGTGATTCACGATGATTAAACCACCGCCTATAACCTTTTACAAAACCGTGGCATATTAGATGATTATATACGTCATCTCTCTTTAACTAAAGTCTTTTACAACACTTTGCACATGGGCATTGAATTTCTTCCCCTTGAGGAACTCCCTTTGATGAGAAAGCAAAGTGTAAAAATCTTTCTACACCAACTAGATATTCTTTCTCATGACGTGATGTATCCAACCAGTCTTTCGACATTTCCATCGAAAACCTATATATTTCAAATAGATAGCTAAGTTTCTAGATTGAAGTCATTACTGTTCGTTTCACTAACTGCGAATCTAGCTTCCTAATTAACTAAGAGACAATGTTGTGCAAGCCTCCAAAATACTTTGAAGGCATTAGACATTAAATAACAGAGAAAATTGAATTTTAGCAATGCTCAAAGAAGTGCCTAAAGTGATGAGTGCTTCAAGAAAGCACTAAGTTGCACGCATAACATCAATAACAAATTAATAGATGTATTTAAATTTGCATAAACCAACCTTAATTACTGTCCTAATCCATTCCACAATAGCAACAAAGTGGTAGCACAGCAGAAGCAAAATTAGAGAGGTAGCAGTGGCAGTGAACAGCTACTCAGCATCAGCAGATTATTATATTACCACAGGAGCAGCAGAACAAAGAAGTGGAAGTAGTATTGGATAGATAACTATCGAAAGCCTGAACAAAAATAGACTAAGACTTAAGTAAATATTAAAATATAAATATTTTTAATATTTTTTAGTATAAATAAATTATTTTTTAACAAATAAATTTTATTAGTAATTATTCACATGTTCGATCATGAGATAAAATGAAACAATTATCTCTCCTCAAGTGGCTCCAAACATTTAACCCTATAATAAGCTACATCGAAACCCAAACAGCAAATTAAAAATAGCAAGAGAGTAGAATGTCCTTAAATGGCCTAATTCATTTAATAGCATTTAATAGCATTCTCAATTTTAAAATATTATTTTTCTAAATCTGTTTTTTCTTAGACAAAAAAGTGAATGTATAACCATTTTTATCTAAAGCTTTTTTTTCTATATAAAAGAATTATACAACAAAACTTACTTAAGTTGGTCAAGAAAATAATTTATTATCTATTTAAGTAAGTGGTAAAAATTTGAGTTCCTTCTTATATATATATAATAATCTATTGGCTAACAACAAATTAAAAAAAAATTGTGACGAATTTGTTCTTACCCTTATAAATTGAAAGATGCTATGAAAAATAAAAAACTTTATATAACAATTTTTTGAAAAAAAAACAGGATGACATTATAAATATAAATATAAATAAATGATATAAAGGGAAAAGGATGAAGAATAGTTGAATGTGGATGCATGTGGTCCAATTTATATGGCGTGGAAATAAAAAAAAGAAGGAAAAAAGAGAGAAAGAAAAAAGAATAATGAAAGTTTTATGTTCAGTGTGGATGAAGCTACTACTTTGGTCCAGGCTCCACACCTTCAAACTAAGCAATAAACTGCAAAATCAGTGACTACTGGTAGAGAAGACTGACTAGGGAATGACAGAGACGAAGGCACCAGCAGGGACGAAGGAGGAAAGCCGAAACAGTGGAACCTCTTCAAACTTGTTCTTCTTCTCTCTCAATAGCTTCAGTGTTGTTAGTGGTTGTTACTGCAAAAAATAATACTTCCAACGTTATTCTATATATTTTCAGGCTATTTTTAGGCTAAAAGAAAAAAAGGAAAAGAATCTTTTGTTTTTTTTAGTTAATTTTTTCTAATTGATTGGAAAGGGACAAAGACGTGTGTACTATACTTGAATTAACAATAGACAATATAATAATAGTGCATGATTGAGAAATGCACATACAAATTCAAATGGCTGTCCATAATTTTAGATCATATTAGATAACGGCAGCACAATGCAAGCATCAGAAACCACATCAAAGTAGGGACACAATGTTTTCTATCACAAACAAATAAATAACCTCAATCTCTCAGACTTAGCAGAAATCTTTCTCATTGAAAACATCAATTTAATTTCTATTTACTTTTAGATATCCAATTATATATATATATGTTATTATATTAACAAAAATATTTTCAAACAAATAAAATCCAATTGAATAGTATAGTAGAATTGTACATGGTCGGATAATTTAACCTAAATTATAGTATAGAAAATTCTTATTACATGGTAAAATTATAGAATTCTTTTACACTGTTTATATACAGTAACTAAGACTTGGGAAGAAAATTTTTATCAAAAAAAAAGAAAATGTTCCCAATGACTTTAAAGTCCCAAAAAAATACCATGAGACATGTGACACACGGGGCTCACATGCAGAGGTTATTGGTTTTAGGCCACAGTCCCATGTGCCTTTGTACAATGTGAAATTAATTTAATTAATTAATTAATAGTGAAAACACTTGCTGGTTAGTTGTACCAAACTTGTGAAAAGTGTGATCACAATTCTGTGCACCAGTGGTCTAATGGTGCACGGAATTGCAATCACACCTTTGCAACTCCACACAACTAACCAGCAAGTGCACTGGGTCATCCAAGTAATACCTTACGTGAATAAGGGTCGATCCCATGGAGATTGCCGGCTTGAAGCAAGCTATTGTTATCCTGTAACTCTTAGTCAGGGGATTAGTGATAAAAATGATTTTGTTTGTAAAAAGTAAAAGAGCATGAAATGAATGACACTTATTATTCAGTAATGGAGAATAGGGTAAGGTTTCAGAGATGCTCTGTCTTCTGAATCTCTGCTTTCCTACTGTCCTCTTCTCCAAACACGCATGTTCCCTTCCATGGCAAGTTGTATGTTAGTGGATCACCGTTGTCAATGGCTACCATCCGTCCTCTCAGTGAAAATGGTCCATGTATGATTTTTGTACGGCTAATCATCTGTCGGATCTCTCGTCTCGGATGAAAAATACCAGGCACAGCTACCGCACGGCTAATAATCTGTCGGTTCTCACTTGTGTCGGAATAGGATCTCTCTATCCTTTTGCACACTGTCACTTCGCCCAACATTCAAGAGTTTAAAGCTCGTCACAGTCATCCCGTCCCAGATCCTACTCGAAATACCTCAGACAAGGTTTAGACTTTTTGGATCTCTGGAATGTTGCCAATTGGTTCTAGCCTCTACCATAAAGATTCTGATCTCACGAGTTTGAATGCTCTGTTGTCAGGAGATGCAAGTCAAACTCGTGGATTAGAAACCCAAGAGATACGCACTCAAGCTATCGCCCAATGACTACGTTGAGCTCAGATAGAATGGAAGTGGTTGTCAATCACGCGTTCATAAATTTGAGAATGATGATGAGTGTCACAGATCATCACATTCTTCATATTGAAGTACGAGTGAGTATCTTAGGACAGACACAAGCGTGATTGAATAGAAAACAATAGTAATTGCATTAATCCATTAAAACACAGCAGAGCTCCTCACCCCCACCTATGGGGTTTACAGACTCATACCGTAGAAGATACAATTTGAGATGTAAAAATGTCATAAGTTCCTAAATGAATCTCTAAAAGTAGTTTTTATACTAAACTAGTAACCTAGGTTTACAGAAAACGAGTAACTAAGTGCAGATAGTGCAGAAATCCACTTCTGGGTCCCACTTGGTGAGTGTTTGGGCTGAGCTTCCAAGCTTCCACGTGCATATGCCTCAAATTAGAGTTAATCGCCACCCTGGGTGCCAAAATGGGCGTTTAACGCCAAGAGGTATGCCAGTTCTGGCGTTTTACGCCAGAAAAGGATTTCTGGCTGGAGTTTAACGCCAGTTTGGGCCAGCAAATCTCGGGCAAAGTATAGACTATTATACATTTCTGGAAAGCCCAAGATGTCTACTTTCTAACGCAGTTAAGAGCGCGCAATTAAGTATCTATAGCTCCAGAAAATCCATTTCGAGTGCAGAAGGGTCAGAATCCAACAGCATCTGCAGTCTTTTCTCAGCCTCTGAATAAGATAATTGCTCAGGTCCCTCAATTTCAGTCAAAAAATATCTGAAATTATAAAAAAACACACAAACTCATAGTAAAGTCCAGAAATGTAATTTTTGCATAAAAACTAATAAAAATTTAATAAAAATTAACTAAAACATAATAAAAACTACTTAAAAACACTGCCAAAAAGCATATAAATTATCCGCTCATCACAACACCAAACTTAAATTGTTGCTTGTCCCCAAGCAACCAAAAACAAAATAGGATAAAAAGAAGAGAATATACAGTAAATTTCAAAATATCAATGAAGCTTAGTTCCAACTAGATGAGCGGGACTAGTAGCTTTTTGCTTCTGAACAGTTTTGGCATCTCACTTTATCCTTTGATGTTCAGAATGATTGGTATCCATAGGAACTCAGAATTCAGATAGTGTTATTGATTCTCCTAGTTTAGTATGTTGATTCTTGAACACAGCTACTTTATGAGTCTTGGCCGTGACCCTAAGCATCTTGTTTTCCAGTATTACCACTGGATACATAAATGCCACAGACACATAACTGGGTGAACCTTTTTAGATTGTGACTTAGCTTTGCTAAAGTCCTCAGTTAGAGGTGCCCAGAGTTCTTAAGCACACTCTTTTTACTTTGGATCACAACTTTAACCACTCAGTCTCAAGCTTGTCACTTGGACCTTCATGACACAAGCACATGGTAAAGGATAGCTTGATTTAGCCGCTTAGGCCAGGATTTTATTCCTTTAGGCCCTCCTTTCCATCAATGCTCAAAGCCTTGGATCCTTATTATCCTTACCTTTAAGTTTAAAGGGTTATTGGCTTTTTCTGCTTGCTTTTTCTTTTTTTTTTCTTTTTCTTTATTTTTCGCCAATTTTTTTCGTAAGCTTTGTGTTTTTCACTACTTTTTCTTGCTTCAAGAATCAATTTTATGAGTTTTTAGATTATCAATAACATTTCTCTTGTTTCATTATTCTTTCAAGAGCCAACAATTTTAACATTCATAAACTTCTCTATAAAAAATAAGCACTTTTCAAGCATTCATTCAGAAAACAAAAAGTATTGCCACCACATCAAAATAATTCAACTATTTTCAAGATAGAATTCAAAATTCATGTACTTCTTTTTCTTTTTCAGAAAACATTTTTCATTTAAGAAAGGTGAAAGATTCATGGAACATTCATAGCTTTAAGACATAGACACTAAACACTAATGATCATGTAATGAAGACACAAACATAGTCAAAACATAAAGCATAAAAACCGAAAATAGAAAAGAAAATAAACAAGGAGATTAAAGAATGGTTCAACCTTAGTGATGGTGGCTTCTTCTTCCTCTTGAATAACCAATGGAGTTCTTGAGCTCCTCTATGTCTCTTCCTTGCCTTTGTTGCTCCTCTCTCATGGCCTTTTGGTCCTTTTTGATTTCATGGAGGATGATGGAGTACTCTTGGTGAGGTCTATGAGTGGGCTCTCTTGTTTGCTCTATCCTCTTTCTAGTGATGGGCTTTTGAGATGAATCTCTCCATCTCCCATGACTCGGAGTTGGAAGCAACTACCTTTCCTTTCCTCTTCCTGGAGGTTTCTCCGGCCTTAGGTGCCATTAGTGGTTATGAAAAGTAAAAAGTTGAGCTTTTCCTATGCCATTAGTGGTTATGGAAAGCAAAAAGCTGAGCTTTTCCACACCAAACTTAAAAGATTTGCTTGTCCTCGAGCAAAATAAGATAGAAGGGAGTAGAAGAAGAAAGATGCAATAAATTTTGAAAACTTATTACTGTATACAAGAAAAATTAAAAAGAGTTGAAAAGAATTTGAAAAGATATGTAAGTTTTGAAAATGTTTTGGAAGGAATTGAAAAAGAATTAAAAAGAATTGGAAAGATTATTAATTTTTGAAAATAGAATTTGAAAGATGAACGTTTAAAATATGTTTGATGCAAAAAGTTATGAATTAAAACATGAAAAGTTGAAAAAAATCGAATTGGAAACAAAATTACCTCCCTTGTGTCATCCAGGCGTTAAATGCTCAGAATGCTATCCATTCTGGCATTTAACGCCCACTTGACTGCCTCTTTGGGCGTTTAACGCCCAGCCAGATACCTTGGCTGGCGTTAAACGCCAGGAATCCTTCTTTACTGGGCAGTTTTCTGAACGCCCAGAATGCTGCCATTTCTGGCGTTAAACGCCCAGAATGCTGCCCATTCTGGCGTTTAACACCCAGAATGCTGCCTGCATGGGCGTTAAACGCCCATTCTGCTATCCATACTGGCATTTAAACACTGGTAAGCCTGTTTTCCAGGGTGTGCTATTTTTTGGATGCTGTTTTTGATTCCGCTTTAATTCTGCAGCTGTTTTATGACTCCAGATGATCATCAACCTAAAGAAAACATAAAATAACAATGGAAAATGAAATGAAAAAGTAATTAACATAAATAAATAAGATTGGGTTGCCTCCCAATAAGTGCTTCTTTACTGTCAATAGCTTGACATTACTGAGCTTTAATCTAGTCTCAATCTTGAGCATTCTTGCTTAACATTGCCTTCAAGATAATGCTTGACTCTCTGTCCATTAACAATGAACTTTTTGTCAGAGTTAATGTCCTGAAGCTCTACATATCCATATGGTGACACATTTGTAATCACATATAGTCCCTTCCACTGGGATTTCAATTTCCCAGGGAACAATCTGAGCCTAGAATTAAATAGCAGAACCTTCTGTCTTGGCTAAAAGACTCTAGATGACAGCTTTCTATCATGCCACCATTTTGCTTTCTCCTTGTAAATTTTAGCATTTTCAAAAGCATTGAGTCTAAACTCCTCCAGCTCATTCAACTAGAGTAATCTTTACTTTCCAGCTACCTTAGCATCAAGGTTTAGGAATCTGGTTGCCCAGTAGGCCTTGTGTTCCAGTTCCACTGGCAGATGACAAGCTTTTCCATACACAAGCTGGTATGGAGAGGTCCCTATAGGAGTCTTGAATGCGGTTCTATATGCCCACAGAGCATCATCCAGACTTCTTGCCCAATCCCTTCTACAGGTACTTACAGTCCGTTCCAGGATTTATTTTCGTTCTCTATTTGAGACTTCAGCCTGTCCATTTGTCTGTGGATGATATGGAGTTGCCACTTTGTGGTTAATTCCATATTAGATCAGAGCAGAGTCAAGCTGTTTATTGCAGAAATGAGTGCCTCCATCACTGATCAGTACCCTAGGGACACCGAACCTGCTGAAGATATGCTTCTAGAGGAACTTCATCACTGTCTTAGTATCATTAGTGGGTGTTGCAATTGCTTCTACCCATTTAGATACATAGTTGATGAGCGGATAATTTGTACGCTTTTTGGCATTGTTTTTAGTATGTTTTTAGTATGATCTAGTTAGTTTTTAGTATATTTTTATTAGTTTTTAGTTAAAATTCACTTTTCTGGACTTTACTATGAGTTTGTGTGTTTTTCTGTGATTTCAGGTATTTTCTGGCTGAAATTGAGGGACCTGAGCAAAAATCTGATTCAGATGCTGAAAAGGACTGCAGATGCTGTTGGATTCTGACCTCCCTGCACTCGAAGTGGATTTTCTGGAGCTACAGAAGCCCAATTGGCGCGGCCTCAACGGCGTTGGAAAGTAGACATCCTGGGCTTTCCAACAATATATGATAGTTCATACTTTGCCCAAGATTTGATGGCCCAAATCGGCGTTCAAAGTCACCCTCAGAATTCCCAACGTTAAACGCCGGAACTGGCACCAAAGTGGGAGTTAAACGCCCAAACTGGCACCAAAGCTGGTGTTTAACTCCAAGAAGAGTCTCTACACGAAAATGCTTCAATGCTCAGCCCAAGCACACACCAAGTGGGCCCAGAAGTGGATTTTTATGTCATTTACTCATCTTTGTAATCCTTAGGCTACTAGTTCCCTATAAGTAGGACCTTTTACTATTGTATTTGGGGATCTTCTGGTCTTTGGAATCGTTTGATCCTTAGATCTTTTGATCACTTTGGGAGGCTGGCCATTCGGCCATGCCTAGACCTTGTTCTTATGTATTTTCAACGGTGGAGTTTCTACACACCATAGATTAAGGTGTGGAGCTCTACTGTACCTCGAGTATTAATGCAATTACTATTGTTCTTCTATTCAATTCCGCTTGTTCTTGTTCTAAGATATCACTTGTTCTTCAACTTGATGAATGTGATGATCCGTGACACTCATCATCATTCTCACCTATGAACGTGTGACTGACAACCACCTCCGTTCTACCTTAGATTGGGTGAATATCTCTTGGATTTCTGATACACGATGCATGGTTGATCGCCTGACAACCGAGCGCTCGCCTGACAACCGAGCCAGCCATTCCGTGAGATCAGAGTCTTCGTGGTATAGGTAAGAACTGATGACGGCATTCAAGAGAATCCGGAAGGTCTAACCTTGTCTGTGGTATTCTGAGTAGGATTCAATGATTGAATGACTGTGACAAGCTTCAAACTCCTGAAGGCTGGGTGTTAGTGACAGATGCAAAAGAATCACTGGATTCTATTCCGGCCTGATCGAGAACCGACAGATGGATAGCCGTGCCGTGACAGGGTGCGTTGAACATTTCCACTGAGAGGATGGGAGGTAGCCACTGACAACGGTGAAACCCTTGCATAAGCTTGCCATGGAAAGGAGTAAGAAGGATTGGATGAAGACAGTAGGAAAGCAGAGAGACGGAAGGGACAGCATCTTCATACGCTTATCTGAAGCTCTCACCAATGAATTACATAAGTATCTCTATCTTTATCTTTATGTTTTATTCATCATCTATACCCATTTGAGTCTGCCTGACTAAGATTTACAAGGTGACCATAGCTTGCTTCATACCAACAATCTCCGTGGGATCGACCCTTACTCGCGTAAGGTTTATTACTTGGACGACCCAGTGCACTTGCTGGTTAGTTGTGCGGAGTTGTAGTGATCACAATTTCGCGCCACCAATAGTCTACTGCCACCAGAATATAAGTGTTTGAATATGATGGTGGGAAAGGCCCCATAAAGTCAATACCCCATACATCAAACAACTCAATCTCTAAGATCCTTTGCTGAGGCATGGCATAACTGTAAGGCAGATTACCAGCTCTCTGGCAACTGTCACAGTTACGTACAAACTCTCGGGAGTCTCTATAGAGAATAGGCCAGTAGAAGCCACATTGGGGAACTTTTGTGGCTGTTCATTCACCTCCAAAATATCCTCTATATTGTGATCCATGGCAATGCCAAAGGATCTTCTGTGCCTCTTCTCTAGGCACACATCTATGGATTATTCCGTCTGCACATCTCTTAAAGAGATATGGTTCATCCCACAAGTAGTACTTTACATCAGAGACTAATTTTTTTGTTTGCTGCTTACTATACTCTTTGGGTATGAATCTCACAGCTTTATAGTTTGCAATGTCTGTGACGATCGGGATTCCAGCTAGTTTTGAATTTTTCAAATAATAAATCCTCATTGCAGGTATAGCTTCCAAACCGGCAAGAATCCCTTTCATGCAAAAGTTTTGGTTGTCACAAGTAACAAACCCCTAAATAAATTGATAACCGAAGTATTTAAACCTCGGGTCGTCTCTCAAGGAATTGCAGGGAGGTGTTCTTATTATTGGTTATGAGTTGTGTAAATTGGGGTGTTCAAAATAAGGAACAAGTAATTTAAATGGCAAGGAAAATAAATTAATAATTATAAAATCTCTTGGCAAGGTATGAGAACTGGAAGTCCTGTCCTAGTTATCCTTATCAGGTGTGATGAAAATTGCCCAGTGCTCCCACTTAGTTAACCCTTACTAAATAAAGGAAAGTCAAGTGGACCAATCAACTTGATTCCTCAAGTCCTAGTCAACTCCTGTGGAAAGACTAGCTTTAGAGGGATCCAAATTAATCAGCAAATTCCAATTTTCAACCACTGCTGAGTTTGACAACTCAAGCGTAACTAGTTACTTAACCAAATCTAAAGGGAAAAATCCAAATTATTTATATTATAAAGGAAAGCAATAATAAATCTGAAATACCTCAAATTATATTAAATAGGTAATCAATTTAAACATAGGAATCCATAAACCAATTTGGCAACATCAAGTAATCAACTAAGGTAATAGAATAAATAAAAGTAGAAGAGAATCATAAATTAAAAGAACATTGAACCTGAATGAAGAATTAACCATAAAATAAGAGAAATCCTAATTCTAAAACCTCAGAGAGAGGAGAGAGCCTATCTCTCTAAGAAAACTACACATAAAACCTAAAATTGTGAATATCCAAAAGTTCTCTGTGTGTTGTTTGTTATCCCTTGATTTCCCCACTCTGTAGCCTTTAATCTGTGTTTTTCGGGCCGAAAACAGAGTCAGAAGCGGCCCAAAAATCGCTGGGGGAAACTTCTGCAATTTTCTATACATGCGGTGCACGGAATTCTAATCTCTGACACGGCGCCAAAAAACTTGGTACGCACGATCTTAATCTCAACACTTTCCTCACAACTCCACACAACTAACCAGCAAGTGCACTGGGTCGTCCAAGTAATAAACCTTACGTGAGTAAGGGTCGATCCCACGGAGATTGCTGGTTTGAAGCAAGCTATGGTCACCTTGTAAATCTCAGTCAGGCAGATTGAAATTGGTTATGGAGTTCGATAATTAAAAGATAAATAAATAATAAAATAAGATAGAGATACTTATGTAATTCATTGGTGGGAATTTCAGACAAGCGTATGGAAATGCTTTGTTCCTGTTGAATCTCTGCTTTCCTACTGCTTTCATCCAATCCTTCATACTCCTTTCCATGGCAAGCTGTATGTTGGGTGTCACCGTTGTCAATGGCTACTTCCCGTCCTCTCAGTAAAAAAGGTCCTCTACGGTTTCTGTACGGCTAATCAACTGTCGGATTGCTCGTCTCGGATGAAAAATACCATGCACAGATATTGTATGGCTAATCAGCTGTTGGTTCTCGATCATGCAAGAATAGGATTTACTATCCTTTTGTGTCTATCACTATGCCCCACAGTCACGAGTTTGAAGCTCGTCACAGTCATCCCATCCCAAATCCTACTCGGAATACCACAGACAAGGTTTAGACTTTCCGGATCTCAAGAATGCTACCAATTGATTCTAGCCTATACAATGAAGATTCTGATCTCAGACTCAGATGCTCTATTGTTAGGAGAGACGATGCGAATCGTTGAAAAGAGATCCAAGAGATACACATTCAAGCTTGTTTTCATATAGAACGGAACTGTTTGTCAGGCACGCGTTCATATGTGAGAATGGTAATGAGTGTCATATAATCATCACATTCATCATGTTCTTGTGTGCGAATGAATATCTTAGAATAAGAATAAGCATGAATTGAATAGAAAACAGCAGTAATTGCATTAATACTCGAGGAACAGCAGAGCTCCACACCCTTAATCTATGGTGTGTAGAAACTCCACCGTTGAAAATACATAAGTGATGATGGTCTAAGCATGGCCGAATGGCCACCCCCCAAAACGTGATCAAGAGATCAAAATATGGTTCCAAGACTTCTTTACTATAGTAAAAAGTTCTTTTTATACTAAACTAGTTACTAGGGTTACAGAAATAAGTAAATGATGCAGAAATCCACTTCTGGGGCCCACTTGGTGTGTGCTTGGGATGAGAATTGAACCCTCCACGTGTAGAGGCCTTCCTTAGAGTTAAACGCCAGTTTGTAACTTGTTTCTGGCGTTTGACTCTAGCTTGCAACTTGTTTCTGGCGTTTAACACCAGAATAGGACAGAAAGCTGGCGTTGAACACCAGTTTGCGTCGTTTAAACTCGGGAAAAGTATGGACTATTATATATTGCTTGAAAGCCTTGGATGTCTAATTTCCAATGAATTTAAGAGTGCGCCATTTGGTCTCATGTAGCTCCAAAAATTTCACTTCGAGTGTAGGGAGGTCAGAATCCAACAGCATCTGCAGTCCCTTTCAGCCTCTGAATCAGATTTTTGCTTAAGTCCCTCAATTTCAGCCAGAAAATACCTGAAATCATAGAAAAATACACAAACTCATAGTAAAGTCCAGAAATGTGATTTTTGCTTAAAAACTAATAAAAATATACTAAAAACTACTTAAAACATATTGAAAACTAACTAAAAACAATGCCAAAAAGCGTATAAATTATCCGCTCATCACAACACCAAACTTAAATTGTTGCTTGTCCCCAAGCAACTGAAAATAAAATAGGATAAAAAGAAGAGAATATACTATAAATTTCAAAATATCAATAAAACTTAGCTCCAATTAGCTGAGTGGGACTAGTAGCTCTTTTCTCCTGAACAGTTTTGGCATCTCACTTTATCCTTTGAAGTTTAAAATTATTGGCATCTATAGGAACTCAGATTTCAGATAGTGTTATTGATTCTCCTAGTTTAGTATGTTGATTCTTGAACACCGTTACTTTTGAGTCTTGGCCGTGGCCCTAAGCACTTTGTTTTCCAGTATTACCACCGGATACATAAATGCCATAGACACGTGACTGGGTGAACCTTTTTAGATTGTGACTCAACTTTGCTAAAGTCCCTAGTTAGAGCTGTTCTGAGCTCTTAAGCACACTCTTTTTGCTTTAGATCACGACTTTATCCACTCAGTCTCAAGCTTTTCACTTGGACCTGCATGCCACAAGCACATGGTTAAGGACAGCTTGATTTAGCCGCTTAGGCCAGGATTTTATTCCTTTAGGCCCTCCTATCCATTAATGCTCAAAGCCTTGGATCCTTTTTACCCTTGCCTTTTGTTTTAAAGGGTTATTGGCTTTTTGCTCTTGCCTTTTGGTTTAAAGAGCTATTGGCTTTTTCTGCTTGCTTTTCCCGTTTTCTTTTCTTTTTCATTTTCACCACATTTTTTTTCGCAAGCTTTGCTTCTTAACTGCTTTTTCTTGCTTCAAGAATCAATTTTTTATGATTTTTCAGATTATCAATAATATTTCTCTTTGTCATCATTCTTTCAAGAGCCAACAAATTTAACATTCATAAACAACAAGATAAAAAATATGGACTGTTCAAGCATTCATTCAGAGAACAAAAAAGTATTATCACCACATTAATATAATTAAACTAATTTCAAGGATGAATTCGAAATTCATGTACTTCTTGTTCTTTTGTTTTTAGAACATTTTTCATTTAAGAAAGGTGAAGGATTCATGGATTCATTCATAGCTTTAAGACATAGACACTAGACACTAATGATCATGTAGTAAAGACACAAAACATAGCCAATCATAATGCTCAAAACCGAAAACAGAAAGATAAATAGACAAAGAGATTAAGGAATGAGTCCACCTTAGTGAGGGGGCATCTTCCTCTTGAAAAACCGATGGCGCTTGAGCTCCTCTATGTTTCTTCCTTGCCTTTGTTGCTCTTCCCTCATGGCTCTTTGATCTATAGTCAAATGCTCTACCACTGAACTATGGACTTTTGAGATGAACCTCTCCATCTCCCATGACTCGGAGGTGGATGCTTTTGCCTTCCCTTTCCTCTTTTTAGAGGTTTCTCCGGCCTTAGGTTCCATAAATGGTTATGGAAAAACAAAAAGCAATGCTTTTACCATACTAAACTTAAAATGTTTGCTCGTCCTCGAGCAAAAAGAAGAAAGAGGGGAGTATAAGGAGAAGTGGAGGAGATGGAGGTGTGTGAATGGGTGGGTTTGGAAAGGGAATGGTTTGAATTTGAATGGTGAGGTAGGTGGGGATCCTGTGGGGTCCACAGATCCTGAGGGGTCAAGGACTTATCATCCCTGCTCCTATTAGGCATATAAACGCCCATACAGTGCAATCTTGGCATTTAACGCCAGACTGCTGCTTGTTTCTGGCGTTTAACGCCAGATTGTAGCCTATTTCTGGCGTTTAATGCCAGTCTGGTGCTTCTTTCTGGCATTTAACGCCCAGAATGGTGCCAGACTGGGCGTTAAACTCCCATTCTACTACTCTTACTGGCGTTTAAATGCCAGTAAGCTCCTTCTCCAGGGTGTGCTATTTTTAATGCTATTTTTTATTTTTCTTTAATTTTTGCAGTTGTTTTTGTGACTCCACATGATTATCAACCTAAGGAAAACATAAAATAACAATGGAAAATAAAATTTAGCATAGATAAATAAAAATTGGATTGCCTCCCAACAAGCACTTCTTTAATGCCAATAGCTTGACAGTGAGCTCTCATGGAGTTTCACAAATGTTCAGAGCTTGGTTGGGACCTCCCAACACCAAACTTAGAGTTTGAATGTGGGGGTTCAACACCAAACTTAGAGTTTGGTTGTGGCCTCCCAACACCAAACTTAAAGTTTACGTGTGGGGGCTTTGTTTGACTCTGCATTGAAAGAAGCTCTTCTTGCTTCCTCTCCATGGTTACAGAGAGAGATCCTTGAGTTTTAAACACAAGGTAGTCCTCATTCAATTGAAGGATCAACTCTCCTCTGTCCACAACAATCACAACTTTTGCTGTGGCTAGGAAGGGTCTTCCAAGGATGATGAATTCATCCTCATCCTTCCCAGTGTCTAGGATTATGAAATCAGTTGGGATGTAAAGGCCTTTAACCTTTACTAGCACATCCTCTACCAATCCATAAGCCATTTTCATGGATTTGTCTGCCATCTCTAATGAGAATTTTGCAGCATGTACCTCAAAGATCCCCAATTTCTCCATTACAGAGAGTGGCATCGAGTTTATCCCTGACCCGAGGTCACACAGAGCTTTCTCAAAGGTCATGGTGTCTATGGTACAGGGTATTAAGAATTTACCAGGATCCTGTTTCTTTTGAGGTAAAGTTTGCTGAACCAATGCATTCAGTTCATTGGTGAGCAAGGGGGGTTCATCCTCCTAAGTCTCATTACCAAATAGCTTGGCATTCAACTTCATAATTGCTCCTAAATACTGGGCAACTTGCCCTTCAGTGACGTCTTCATCTTCTTCAGAGGATGAATAGTCATCAGAGCTCATGAATGGTAAAAGAAAGTTCAATGGAATCTCTATGGTCTCTGTATGAGCCTCAGATTCCTTTGGTTCCTCATTAGGGTACTCCTTAATGGCCAGTGGACGTTCTCTGAGGTCTTCCTCACTGGAAACCACTGCCTTTTCACTCACTCTAGGTTCGGCCATGTTGGTAATGTTTATGGCCTTGCACTCTCTCTTGGGATTCTTTTCTGTATTGCTTGGGAGAGTGCTAGAAGGAGTTTCAGTAACCCTTTTACTCAGCTGACCCACTTATGCCTCCAGATTTTTTATAGAGGAACGTGCCTCATTCATGAAACTGAGAGTGGCCTTAGATAGATCAAAGACTATGTTTGCTAAGCTAGAGGGGCTCTGCTCAGAATTCTTTGTCTGTTGCTATGAGGATGATGGAAAAGGCTTGCTATTGCTAAACCTGTTTCTTCCACAATTATTATTAAAGCCTTGTTGGGGCTCTTGTTGGTCCTTCCATGAGAAATTTGGATGATTTCTTCATGAAGGGTTATAGGTATTTCCATATGCTTCACCCATGTAATTTACCTGTGCCTTTGTAGGGTTCTCAGGATCATAAGCTTCTTCTTCAAAAGAGGCTTCTTTAGTAATGTTGGATGCAGCTTGCAATCCATTCAAACTCTGAGAAATCATGTTGACTTGCTAAGTCAACATTCTGTTCTGAGCCAATATGGCATTAAGAGCATCAATTTCAAGAACTCCCTTCTTCTGAGGCGTCCCATTATTCACAGGATTCCTCTCAGAGGTGTACATGAACTGGTTGTTTGCAACTAGTTCAATGAGTTCCTGAGCTTCTGTAGGCGTTTTCTTCAGGTGAATGGATCCACCTGCAGAATGGTCCAATGACATCTTAGACAATTTAGACAGACCATCATAGAATATATCCAGGATAGTCCATTCTGAAAGCATGTCAGAAGGACACTTTTTGGTCAGTTGCTTGTATCTTTCCCAAGCTTCATAGAGGGATTCACCATCTTTTTGCCTAAAGGTTTAAACATCCACTCTAAGCTTGCTCAGCTCTTGAGGAGGAAAGAATTTGGCTAAGAAAGCTGTGACCAGCTTATTCCAAGAGTTCAGGCTATCTCTAGATTGAGAGTCCAACCATGTTCTAGCTCTGTCTCTTATATCAAAAGGGAAAAGCATAAGCTTGTAGACCTCGGGATCAACTCCATTGGTCTTAACAGTATCACAGATCTGCAAGAATTTAGTTAAGAACTGAAAAGGATCTTCTGATGGAAGTCCATAAAACTTACAGTTCTATTGTATTAGAGAAACTAATTGAGGCTTTAGCTCAAAATTGTTTGCTCCAATGGCAGGGATTGAGATGTTTCTCCCATGGAAATTGGGAGTTGGTGCAGTAAAGTCACCAAGCACCTTCCTTGCATTGTTGTTGTTGGGTTCGACCATATTTGTTTCTTTGTCTGTTTCCTTTTCGAAAATTTCTGTTAGGTCCTCTTCAGAGTATTATGCCTTATCTGCTCTTAGCTTCCTCTTTAGAGTCCTTTCAGGTTCAGGATCAGCTTCAACAAGTATGCCTTTGTCCTTGTTCCTGTTCATATAAAAGAGAAGAAAACAAGAAATAATAGGGATCCTCTTTGTCACTATACAGAGAGTCCTTTATGTGAGTAGAAGAGAAGAAGAATAAGAATGAGGAAAGAAAGAGAAAAATTCAAACTCAGAGAGAGGGAGAGGGTTCGAATTTTTTGATGAGTGGAGGGGAAGTGTTAGTAAATAAATAAAATAAATGGAAGGAGAAGAGGGAGAGAGGGAATTCAAAAATTAGAAGATAAAAAAAGAAAAATATTTTTGTTTTTATTTTATTTTTAAGTTAGAATTCAAAATTAGAGGAAGAAGTAGAATAAAATTAAAATTTAAAACAATTAGTGAATTAAAAAGAATTTTTGAAAAAGAAGTTAATGATTTTCGAAAATTAGAGAGAGAGGAAAGTAGTTAGATGGTTTTGAAAAAGATAAGAATTTTAAAATCAAACAAAAAGTTAAGTAGTTAATTGAAAAAGATTTGAAAATCAAATTTTGAAAAGATAAGAAGTTAGAAAAAGATATTTTGAAATTAAAGTTTGAAAAAGATATGATTGAAAATATATGATTTTGAAAAGATATGATTGAAATTTATTTTGAAAAAGATTTGATTTTTAAAATCAAAATTAATGACTTGACTCACAAGAAATCAAAAGAAATGATTCTAAAATTTAAAGTTTGAGTCTTTCTTAACAAGAAAGTAACAAACTTGAAATTTTTGAATCAAAACATTAATTGTTAGTATTAATTTCGAAAATATGAAGTAAAAATAGGAAAAAAGATTTTGAAAAGTTTTCAAAAAGATTTTTGAAAATTTTCGAAAAAAATAAAGAAAAAATGAAAAAGATTTGATTTTGAGAAAGATTTGAAAAGATAATTTTTTTTTTTGAAATTGAAATCTTGACTTGACTAACAAGAAACAACTAATTTTAAAATTTTTTGGCTAAGTAAACCCAAAGATTTCAAAATTTATGAGTGAAATAAGGAAAAGATATTTTTTTGGTTTTTGAATTTTAATAAGGAGAGAGAAAAACATCAAAGTGACTCAACATATGAAAATTTTAGATCAAAACAATTGATGCATGCAAGAACACTATGAATGTCAAGATGAACACCAAGAACACTTTGAAGATCATGATGAACATCAAGATCTTATTTTTGAAAAATTTTTAAGAAAAGAAAAACATGCAAGACACCAAACTTAGAAATTTTTCATGTTTAGACACTATGAATTCAAAAATGCATATGAAAAACATCATGCAACACAAAACAAGAAAATGTGAAGATCAAACAAAGAAAATCATCAAGAACAACTTGAAGATCATGAAGAATGCAATGCATGAATTTTCGAAAATTTTTAGAAAAATTAAAACATGCAATTGACACCAAACTCAAAACTTGACTCTAGACTCAAACGAGAAACAAAAAATTTTTGGATTTTATGATTTTATTAATTTTTTTGTATTTTTATTTTTTTATTTTTCGAAATTATTTTGGAAAAAGAAAAATAAGAAATTCAAAAAATTTTTAATAAGAATTCTAGGAATCGTGTCAGGTCAGTCTAAAGCTTGATGGCCAGCCAAGCTTCAGCATATCATTATGAAACTCTAGAATTCATTCTTAAAAACTTTGAAGGATTTTTTGAAAACAAAAGGAAAATTTTGAAAGATTTTTGAAAATAAAACGAAAAGAAAGTTACCTAATCTAAGCAACAAGATGAACTGTCAGTTGTCCAAACTCGAACAATCCCCGGCAATGGCTGCACGGAATTGTGATCTCTAACACGGCACCAAAAAACTTGGTACACGCGATCTTAATCTCAACACTTTCCTCACAACTCCACATAACTAACCAGCAAGTGCACTGGGTCGTCCAAGTAATAAACCTTACGTGAGTAAGGGTCGATCCCACGGAGATTGTTGGTTTGAAGCAAGCTACGGTCACCTTGTAAATCTCAGTCAGGCAGATTCAAATTGGTTTTGGAGTTCGATAATTAAAAGATAAATAAATAATAAAATAAGATAGAGATACTTATGTAATTCATTGGTGGGAATTTCAGACAAGTGTATGGAGATGCTTTGTTCTTGTTGAATCTCAGCTTTCCTACTGCCTTTATCCAATCCTTCATACTCCTTTCCATGGCAAGCTGTATGTTGGGTGTCACCGTTGTCAATGGCTACTTCCCGTCCTCTCAGTGAAAAAGGTCCTCTACGGTTTCTGTACGGCTAATCAACTGTCGAATTGCTTGTCTCGGATGAAAAATACCATGCACAGATATCGTATGGCTAATCAGCTGTTGGTTCTCGATCGTGCAGGAATAGGATTTACTATCCTTTTGCGTCTGTCACTACACCCCACAGTCGTGAGTTTGAAGCTCGTCACAGTCATCCCATCCCAGATCCTACTCGGAATACCACAGACAAGGTTTAGACTTTCTGGATCTCAAGAATGCTGCCAATTGATTCTAGCCTATACCATGAAGATTTTGATCTCGGACTCAAATGCTCTGTTGTCAGGAGAGATGGTGTGAATCGTTGAAAAAAGATTCAAGAGATACACATTCAAGCTTGTTTTCATGTAGAACGGAAGTGTTTGTCAGGCACGCGTTCATAAGTGAGAATGGTGATGAGTGTCACATAATCATCACATTCATCATGTTCTTGTGTGCGAATGAATATCTTAGAATAAGAATAAGCATGAATTGAATAGAAAATAGTAGTAATTGTATTAATACTCGAGGAATAGCAGATCTCCACACCCTTAATCTATGATGTGTAGAAACTCCACTGTTGAAAATACATAAGTGATGAAGGTCCAGGCATGGCCGAATGGCCAGCCCCCAAAACGTGATCGAGAGATCAAAAGATGGTTCCAAGTCTTCTTTACCATAGTAAAAAGTTCTATTTATACTAAACTAGTTACTAGGGTTACAGAAATAAGTAAATGATGCAGAAATCTACTTCCGGGGCCCACTTGGTGTGTGCTTGGGATGAGCATTGAAGCTTCCACGTGTAGAGGCCTTCCTTGGAGTTAAACGCCAGTTTGTAACTTGTTTCTAGCATTTGACTCTAGCTTACAACTTGTTTCTGGCGTTTAACGCCAGAATAGGGCAGAAAGCTGGCGTTGAACGCCAGTTTGCGTCATTTAAACTCAAGAAAAGTATGGACTATTATATATTGCTGGAAATTCCTGGATATCTACTTTCCAATGAAATTAAGAGCACTCCATTTGGACTTATGTAGCTCCAAAAATTCCACTTCGAGTGAAGGGAGGTCAGAATCCAATAGCATCTGCAGTCCCTTTCAGCCTCTGAATCAGATTTTTGCTCAAGTCCCTCAATTTCAGCCAGAAAATACCTGAACTCATAGAAAACACAAACTCATAGTAAAGTCTAGAAATGTGATTTTTGCTTAAAAACTAATAAAAATATACTAAAAACTACTTAAAACATACTGAAAACTAACTAAAAACAATGCCAAAAAGCGTATAAATTATCCGCTCATCAACGTGGCATTTGTCACGCGTTTGCATGGGTCACGCGTGCGCGTCATTTTGAGTTTTCCTTGTCAGGCGTACGTGTTGGTCACGCATTTGCGTCACTCGTGCTTTGTGCCAGGCATGCGCTCGCGTCGTCCATGCGGCCGCGTCGCTGCCAGTTCCTCAAATGCTTCATTTTTGTTGTTCCTTCCACTTTTTTATGTTTCCTTTCCAACCTCTAGGCCATTCTTGCCCTATACAGCCTGGAAATACTCAACGCATAGATCATGGCATCGAATGGTAATAAAGGATAATTAAAATTAATATTTTTAAAGCTTAGGAAACATGTTTTCACATATATCATAGAATAAGGAAGGAATAGTAAAACCATATAATTCATATGAATAAGTGAGCAAAGATTTGATAAAAACCACTCAATTGAGCACAATATAAATCATAAAATAGTGGTTTATCAGTCTGCAAACCATGGTACTTCCTGAATGGCAAAGAGTTGCTCATCCGGAACGGTTTCAGATATCTCAGTAGGAGGGAGGGACGCTCCTGCTACTGGTTCTATCTGGGACAGGTGATCCGCTACTTGGTTCTTTGTCCTTTTTCTGTCTCTTATTTCTATATCAAACTCTTGCAGAAACAACACCCATCTTATGAGTCTGGGTTTTGAATCCTGCTTTGTGAGGAGATATTTTAGAGCAACATGGTCAGTGTACACAATCACTTTTGATCCTACTAAATAAGATCTGAACATGTCAATGGCATAAACCACTGCAAGTAACTCCTTTTCTGTGGTCGTGTAATTCTTCTGCGCGTCATTTAAAACACGGCTAGCATAATAAATGACATGCAGAAGCTTGTCATGCCTCTGTCCTAATATTGCACCAATGGCATGGTCACTGGCATCATACATTAGTTCGAATGGTAATGTCCAGTCTGGTGTAGAAATGACTGGTGCTTTGACCAGCTTACCTTTCAGAGTCTCAAAGGCCTGCAAACACTGTGTCAAAGACAAATGGTGCATCAGCGGCTAGCAGATTGCTCAGAGGTTTTGCAATTTTTGAAAATTTTTTTATAAACCTCCTATAGAATCCTGTATGCCCCAGAAAGCTTCTGATTGCCTTAACATTGGTAGGTGATGGTAATTTTTCAATTAGCTCTACCTTAGCTTGATCCACCTCTATTTCCTTGTTCAAAATTCTGTGCCCAAGGACAATTCCTTCAGTCACCATAAAGTGACATTTCTCCCAGTTTAAAACAAGGTTAGTCTCTTGGCATCTTTTTAGAACAAGTGCTAGATGGTCAAGACAGGAGCTGAATGATTCTCCAAATACTGAGAAGTCATCCATGAAGACTTCTAAAAATTTCTCCACCATATCAGAGAAGATAGAGAGCATGCACCTCTGAAAGGTTGCAGGTGCATTGCACAGACCAAATGGCATCCTTCTGTAAGCAAATACTCCAGATGGACATGTGACTGCTGTTTTCTCTTCGTCCTGAGGATCTACTACAATTTGGTTGTAACCTGAATAGCCATCCAAAAAGCAGTAGTATTCATGACCTGCTAGTCTCTCTAGCATCTGGTCTATGAATGGTAAAGGAAAATGATCCTTTCTGGTGGCTGTATTGAGCCTTCTGTAGTCAATACACATACGCCACCCTATAACTATTCTTGTAGGAACCAGTTTATTCTTTTCATTATGAACCACTGTCATGCCTCTCTTCTTGGGGACAACTTGGACAGGGCTCACCCAGGGGCTATCCGAAATAGGATAAATAATCCCAGCCTCTAGTAACTTAGTGACCTCTTTCTGCACCACCTCCTTCATGGCTGGATTCATCTGCCTCTATGGTTGAACCACTGGCTTAGTATCATCCTCCAATAGGATCTTGTGCATGCATCTGGCTGGGCTAATGCCCTTAAGATCACTTATGGACCACCCAAGAGCTGTCTTGTGCGTCCTTAGCACCTGAATTAGTGCTTTCTCTTCCTGTGGCTCTAAAGCAGAGCTTCTGAGTACCGAAAAAGTGTCATCTTCACCCAAAAATGCATATTTCAGGGATGGTGGTAGTGGTTTGAGCTCGGGTTTAGGAGGCTTCTCCTCTTCCTGAGGAGTTTTTAGAGGTTCTTCTGTTTTCTCTGGTTCCTCCAGATTAGGCTGAACATCTTTAAAAATGTTCTCTAGCTCTGATTTGAGACTCTCAGTCATATTGACCTCTTCCACCAAAGAGTCAATAATATCAATGCTCATGCAGTCTTTTGATGTGTCTGGATGCTGCACAGCTTTGACAGCATTCAACTTAAACTCATCCTCATTGACTCTAGGTGCATGAAATTGTGATACACAATGGCGCCAACAACTTGGTACGCACAATTGTAATCTCAACTCTTTTTCACAACTTCGCACAACTAACCAGCAAATGCACTGGGTCGTCCAAGTAATAAACCTTACGTGAGTAAGGTCGATCCCACGGAGATTGTCGGCTTGAAGCAAGCTATGGTCACCTTGTAAATCTCAGTCAGGCGGATTCAAATGGTTGATAGAGTTTTCATAATTAAAGGATAAATACAACATAAAATAAAGACAGAGATACTTATGTAATTCATTGGTGGGAATTTTAGATAAGCGTATGTAGATGCTTCATCCCTTTTGAATCTCTGCTTTCCTACTGCCTTCATCCAATCCTTCATACTCCTTTCCTTGGCAAGCTGTATATTGGGTTTTACCGGCGTCAATGGCTACCTCCCGTCCTTTCAGTGAAAATGGTCCAAATGCGCTGTCACCGCACGGCTAATCATCTGTCAGTTCTCGATCATGTAGGAATAGGATTTACTATCCTTTTGCGTCTGTCACTACGCCCTACAATCGCGAGTTTGAAGCTCATCACAGTCATCCCTTCCCAGATCCTACTCGGAATACCACATACAAGGTTTAGACTTTCTAGATCTCGGAATGACCACCAATAATTCTAGCTTATACCACGAAGACTCCGATCTTTCGGAATGGAGGCTAAGAGATACACGCTCAATCTTAAGTAGAATGGAAGTGGTTGTCAGTCACGCGTTCATAGGTGAGAATGATGATGAGTGTCACGGATCATCACATTCATCAGGTTGAAGTGCATGTGAATATCTTAGAACAAGAATAAGCTTGAATTGAATAGAAAATAGTAGTAATTGCATTAATACTTGAGGAACAGTAGAGCTTCACACCTTAATCTATGGTGTGTAGAAACTCCACCGTTGAAAATACATAAGTAGTCTGGAGGTCCAGGCATGGCCGAATGGCCAGCCTACCCAAATATGAAAATATGATATCCAGAATTGTCTCTATGATCCGAAGATGAAAATACAATAGTAAAAGGTCCTATTTATAATGAAACTAGCTACTAGGGTTTACAGAATTGAATAAATAATGCAGAAATCTACTTCCGGGCCCACTTTGTGTGTGCTTGGGCTGAGCATTGAGCTTTACACGTGTAGAGACCTCTCTTGGAGTTAAACGCTAGCTTTGGTGCCAGTTTGGGCGATTAACTCCAACTTTTATGCCAGTTCTGGCGTTTTGACTTCAAAATAGGGCAGAGAAGGGGCGTTTGAACGCCAGTTTTCGTTGTCAAAACTCGAGCAAAGTATAGACTATTATATATTGCTGGAAAGCCCTGGATGTCTAATTTACAACGCAATTGAGAGCGCGGCATTTGGAGTTTTTTAACTCCAAAAAATCCACTTCGAGTGCAGGAAGGTCAGAATCCAACAACATCAGTAGTCCTTTGTCAGCCTCTGAATCAGATTTTTGCTCAGATCCCTCAATTTTAGCCAAAAAATACCTGAAATCACAGAAAAACACACAAACTCATAGTAAAGTCCAGAAAAGTGAATTTTTACTAAAAAGTAATAAAAATATAATAAAAACTAACTAGAACATACTAAAAACATACTAAAAACAATGCCAAAAAGCGTATAAATTATCCGCTCATCACAACACCAAACTTAAATTGTTGCTTTTCCCCAAGCAACTGAAAATCAAATGAGATAAAAAGAAGAGAATATGCAATGAATTCCAAAAACATCTATGAAGATCAGTATTAATTAGATGAGCGGGGTTTTTAGCTTTTTGCCTCTGAACAGTTTTGGCATCTTACTTTATCCTTTGAAATTCAGAATGATTGGCTTCTATAGGAACTCAGAATCTAGATAGTGTTATTGATTCTCCTAGTTAAGTATGATGATTCTTGAACACAGCTACTTTATGAGTCTTGGCCATGGCCCAAAGCACTCTGTCTTCCAGAATTACCACCGGATACATACATGCCACAGACACATAACTGGGTGAACCTTTTCAGATTATGACTCAGCTTTGCTAGAGTCCCCAATTAGAGGTGTCCAGGGTTCTTAAGCACACTCTTTTTTTTGCCTTGGATCACGACTTTATTTTTACCCTTGCCTTTTGGTTTAAAGGGCTGTTGGCTTTTTCTGCTTGCTTTCTCTCTCTTTTTTTTTGTATTCACTGCTTTTTCTTGCTTCAAGATTCATTTTTATGATTTTTCAGATCCTCAGTAACATGTCTCCTTTTTCCATCATTCTTTCAAGAGCCAACATTCATGAACAACAAATTCAAAAGACATATGCACTGTTCAAGCATACATTCAGAAGTCAAAGTATTGCCACCACATCAAAATAATTAATATGTTATAAAATTCAAAATTCATGCAATTCTTCTCTTTTTCAATTTAGAACATTTTTCATTTAATAAAGGTGATGGATTCATAGGACATTCATAACTTTAAGGCATAGACACCAAGACACTAATGATTATAAGACACAAACATAAATAAAACATAAAGCATAATTTTCGAAAAAAACAGAAAAATAAAGAACAAGGAGATTAAAGAACGGGTCCACCTTAGTGATGGCGGCTTGTTCTTCCTCTTGAAGATCTTATGGAGTGCTTGAGCTCCTCAATGTCTCTTCCTTGCCTTTGTTGCTCCTCTCTCATGATTCTTTGATCTTCTCTAATTTCATGGAGGAGGATCGAATGTTCTTGGTGCTCCACCCTTAGTTGTCCCATGTTGGAACTTGATGAGCGGATAATTTGTACGCTTTTTGGCATTGTTTTTAGTATGTTTTTAGTATGATCTAGTTAGTTTTTAGTATATTTTTATTAGTTTTTAGTTAAAATTCACTTTTCTGGACTTCACTATGAGTTTGTGTGTTTTTCTGTGATTTCAGGTATTTTCTGGCTGAAATTGAGGGACCTGAGCAAAAATCTGACCGGCGTTCAAAGTCACTTTCAGAATTCCCAGCGTTAAACGCCGGAACTGGCACTAAAGCTGGCGTTTAACTCCAAGAAGAGTCTCTACACGAAAATGCTTCATTGCTCAGCCCAAGCACACACCAAGTGGGCCCGGAAGTGGATTTTTATGTCATTTACTCATTTCTGTACACCCTAGGCTACTAGTTCTCTATATATAGGACCTTTTACTATTGTATTTGGAGAGCTTTTTGATCATGTTTTTATGATTGAACTCACTTTGGGAGGCTGGCCATTCGGCCATGCCTAGACCTTGTTCTTATGTATTTTCAACGGTGGAGTTTCTACACACCATAGATTAAGGTGTGGAGCTCTGCTGTACCTCGAGTATTAATGCAATTACTATTGTTCTTCTATTCAATTCCGCTTGTTCTTTGTCCAAGATATCAGTTGTTCTTCAACTTGATGAATGTGATGATCCATGACACTCATCATCATTCTCACTCATGAACAAAGTGACTGACAACCACTCTTGTTCTACAAGCATATGAGGCTCTAGTGTTTATCTCTTGGATTCCTGATACACGATGCATGGTTGATCGCCTGACAACCAAGTGCTCGCCTGACAAACGAGCCAGCCATTCCGTGAGATCAGAGTCTTCGTGGTATAGGCAAGAACTGATGGCGGCATTC
>NW_026264987.1:1001976-1005944 GCF_000817695.3 Arachis duranensis | reverse complement strand
GAAAGGAGTAAGAAGGATTGGATGAAGACAGTAGGAAAGCAGAGAGACGGAAGGGAAAGCATCTTCATACGCTTATCTAAAGCTCTCACCAATGATATACATAAGTATCTCTATCTTTATCTTTATGTTTTATTCATCATCTATACCCATTTGAGTCTGCCTGACTAAGATTTACAAGGTGACCATAGCTTGCTTTATACCAACAATCTCCATGGGATCGACCCTTACTCGCGTAAGGTTTATTACTTGGACGACCCAGTGCACTTGCTGGTTAGTTGTGCGAAGTTGTAGTGATCACGATTTCGCACCACCAAGTTTTTGGCGCCGTTACCGGGGATTGTTTGAGTTTGGACAACTGACGGTTCATCTTGTTGCTTAGATTAGGTTTTTTTTTTCAGAGTTCTTAAGAATGAGTTCTAGAGTTTCATGATGATCTGTTGAAATCTGGCTGGCTGAGAAGCCATGTCTAATCTTATTGGACCGAGGTTTCAACTTATCATCACAAAAGCTTATTGATTTCTATCAATCTTGTTGTTGGAGCAATGATCTGCTAAGGCTTGGCTGGCATTTGCCATGTCTAGTGTTTTGGACCGAAGCTTTCTTTGAAAGCTTGGCTGGCTATGAAGCCATGTCTAATTCCTGGACCGGAGTCTTAGACTAGCATTGCAATGATTCCTGGAATTCAAACTAAGAATTCTGAAACCTTTATTTTCTATTTTCATATAATTTTCGAAAAAAGCACAAAAAAATTACAAAATCATAAAAACCAAAAATATTTTATGTTTCTTGTTTGAGTCTAGTGTCTAATTTTAAGTTTGGTGTCTTGCATGCATTGTTTATTTGATCTTGGTTCTATTTTCAAGTCAATAGTACAGGAAACTGAAGATTCAGAACATGCAGCAGAGGAATTACACAGAAAAAAACTGGGCGTTCAAAATGCCCAGTGAAGAAGGACAGACTGGCGTTTAAACGCCAGCCAGGGTACCTGGTTGGGCGTTTAACGCCCAAAAAGGTAGTGCATTGGGCGTTAAACGCCAGAATGTGCACCATTCTGGGCGTTTAACGCCAGGATGGCACAAGGGGGAGGATTTTGTTTTCAAAATCAATTTTTTTTCAAGTTTTCAAAGTTTTTCAAAATCAAATCTTTTTCAAATCATATCTTCTCAATCAAATGTTTTCAAAATCAATTTCTTTCCTTTTTCAAAGATACTTACTAACAATTAATGATTTGATTGAACATTTTAAGTATGTTGCCTTTTCTGTTGAGAAAGGTTTAATGTTTGAATCAAATCTTTTCTTGTTAGGCAAGTCATTAATTTTTAAAATCAAATATTTTTTAAATTGTTTTCAAAATCATATCTTTTCAATCATATCTTTTTAAAACCATAACTTTTCAATCATATCTTTTTAATCACATCTTTTTCAAAATAGTTTTCAAATCATATCTTTTTGATTTCTAATTTCAAAAATCTTTTTCAAAAATTACTTGATCTATTTCTCACTCTTGATTTTCGAAAATTAATTAAATTTTTTTCAAAATATTTCACTTGATTTTCGAAAATTTCTTCCTCTCTTCCCACATCCTTCTATTTATGGAGTATTACTCCTTCTCAATGCACAATTCGAACTCTATCTAATTAAGTTCGAATTCTTCTACTTCTTCCTTCTATTTTTCTTTTCCTCTGACACCTTAAGGAATCTCTATACTGTGACATAGAGGATTCCATACTTTCTTGTTCTCTTCTCTTTCATATGAGCAGGAGCAAAGACAAAAGCATTCTTGTTGAAGCTGACCCTGAACCTGAAAGGACCTTGAAGCGAAAGCTAAGAGAAGCTAAGGCACAATTCTCTGTAGAGGACCTAACCGAATTCTTCAAAGAAGAAGAACACATGGCAGCCGAAAACAACAACAATGCAAGGAAGGTGCTGGGTGACTTTACTGCACCTACTCCCGACTTCTATGGGAGAAGCATCTCTATCCCTGCCATTAGAGCAAACAACTTTGAGCTTAAGCCTCAATTAGTTTCTCTAATGCAACAGAATTGCAAGTTCCATGGACTTCCATTGGAAGATCCTCATCAGTTTTTAGCTGAATTCTTGCAAATCTGTGACATTGTCAAGACCAATGGGATTGACCATGAGGTCTACAGACTTATGCTATTCCCTTTTGCTGTAAGAGACAGAGCTAGGACATGGTTGGACTCACAACCTAAAGAAAGCCTGGACTCTTGGGAAAAGCTAGTCAATGCCTTCTTGGCAAAGTTCTTTCCACCTCAAAAATTGAGTAAGCTTAGAGTGGAAGTCCAAACCTTCAGACAGAAGGATGGAGAATCCCTCTATGAAGCTTGGGAAAGATACAAACAATTGATCAGAAAATGTCCTTCTGACATGCTTTCTGAATGGAGCATCATAGGTATTTTCTATGATGGTCTGTCTGAACTATCCAAGATGTCTTTGGATAGCTCTGCTGGAGGATCTCTTCACCTGAAGAAGACGCCTACAGAAGCTCAAGAGCTAATTGAAATGGTTGCAAATAACCAATTCATGTACACTTCTGAAAGGAATCCTGTGAACAATGGGACAAGTCAGAAGAAAGGAGTTCTTGAGATTGATACTCT
Source organism: Arachis duranensis (assembly GCF_000817695.3). Classification (NCBI taxonomy): domain Eukaryota; kingdom Viridiplantae; phylum Streptophyta; class Magnoliopsida; order Fabales; family Fabaceae; genus Arachis; species Arachis duranensis. The sequence continues at coordinate 1,003,326 of NW_026264987.1, read as the reverse complement.
GAATGCCATATTGGCTCAGAACAAGATATTGACTCAACAAGTCAATTTGATTTCCCAAAGTCTGTCTGGAATGCAAAATGCACCAAGCAGTACTAAGGATGCTTCATCTGAGGAAGAAGCTTATGATCTTGAGAATCCTTCAATGGAGGAGGTGAATTACCTGGGAGAACCCTATGGAAACACCTATAATTCTTCATGGAGAAATCACCCAAATTTCTCATGGAAGGATCAACAGAGACCTCAACAAGGTTTCAACAACAATAATGGTGGAAGAAACAGGTTTCGCAATAGCAAACCTTTTCCATCATCTTCTCAGCAACAGACAGAGAATTCTAAGCAGAACCCCTCTGACTTAGCAACCATGGTCTCTGATCTAATCAAAACCACTCAAAGTTTCATGACTGAAACAAGGTCCTCCATTAGAAATTTGGAGGCACAAGTGGGACAGCTGAGCAAGAAAGTTACTTAACTCCCTCCTAGTACTCTCCCAAGCAACACAGAAGAAAATCCAAAAGGAGAGTGCAAGGCCATCAACATGGCCGAATTTGGAGAGGAAGGAGAGGAAGTGAACGCCACTGAGGAGGACCTCAGTGGGCGTGCACTGACCTCCACTGAGTTCCCCAATGAGGAACCATGGGAATCTGAGGCTCAAAATGAGACCATAGAGATTCCATTGGACTTACTTCTGCCCTTCATGAGCTCTGATGTGTATTCCTCCTCTGAAGAGGATGAGTATGTCACTGAAGAGCAAGTTGCTAAATACCTTGGAGCAATCATGAAGCTAAATGACAAGTTATTTGGTAATGAGACTTGGAAAGATGAACCTCCCTTGCTCATTAATGAACTAAATACATGGGTTCAGAAACCTTACCTCAAAAGAAACAGGATCCTGGTAAATTCCTAATATCTTGTGCCATAGGGACCATGACCTTTGAAAAGGCTCTGTGTGACCTGGGGTCAGGGATAAACCTTATGTCACTCTCTGTAATGGAGAAACTAGGCATTTTTGAGGTGCAAGCTGCAAGAATCTCATTAGAGATGGCAGACAACTCAAGAAAACAAGCTCATGGACTTGTAGAGGATGTTCTGGTGAAGATTGAAGACCATTACATCCCTGCTGATTTCATAGTCCTAGAGACTGGGAAGTGCATGGATGAAACCATCATCCTTGGCAGACCCTTCCTAGCCACAGCAAAGGCTGTGATTGATGTTGACAGAGGTAAACTGTTCATTCAAGTGAATGAAGAATCCTTTGTGTTTAAGACTCAAGGATATCCCTTTGTCACCATGGAGAGGAAGCATGAAGAGCTTCTCTCAAAATAGAGTCAAACAGAGCCCCCACAGTCAAAC
>NW_026264987.1:1001731-1001969 GCF_000817695.3 Arachis duranensis | reverse complement strand
TTTCTTTTTTTTGTAGGTTGATGATCATGAGAAGTCACAAAATCAATGAAAAAAGCAAAAACAGAATGAAAAACAGGAAGAAAAACAGCACACCCTGGAGGAAGAACCTACTGGCGTTTAAACGCCAGTAAGGTTAGCAGTTGGGCGTTTAACGCCCAGTCTGGCACCATTCTGGGCGTTTAACGCCAGAAAGGGGCACCAGACTGGCGTTAAACGCCAGGAAAGGGCAAGAACCTGG
>NW_026264987.1:1001086-1001531 GCF_000817695.3 Arachis duranensis | reverse complement strand
CACCAATCACCTCAACACCTCTTCCCCAAAAACCCTTCACCTATCAAATCCCATCTTTCTCTTCACCACTCACATCCATCCTTCATAAAATCCCACCTACCTCACCCTTCAAATTCAAACCACTTTCCCTCCCAAACCCACCCATACATGACCGAACCATGAACCCCCCCTTTCCTATATAAACCCTTCTTCACCCCTTCATTTTCACACAACCTAAACACCACTTCTCCCCCTTTTGGCCGAAACACAAAGCCATTCCCTTCTTCCTCATTTCTTCTTCTTCTACTCTCTTCTTTCTTCTTTTGCTCGAGGACGAGCAAACCTTTTAAGTTTGGTGTGGTAAAAGCATTGCTTTTTGTTTTTCCATAACCATTTATGGCATCCAAGGCCGGAGAAACCTCTAGAAAAAGGAAAGGGAAGGCAAAAGCTTCCACCTCCGAGTCAT
>NW_026264987.1:999419-1000839 GCF_000817695.3 Arachis duranensis | reverse complement strand
CAACCGGTCTGAAGTTACTCTAGACCGGGCCATCATGATTCATAGCATCATGATTGGAGAAGAAGTGGAAGTTCATGAGGTTATAGCCCAAGAACTCTATAAGGTGGCGGACAAGTCCTCTACCTTAGCAAGGTTAGCCTTTCCTCACCTCATTTGTCACCTCTGTTATTCAGTGGGAGTTGACATAGAGGGAGACATCCCCATTGATGAGGACAAGCCCATTACTAAAAAGAGGATGGAGCAAACAAGAGACCCCTCTCATCATGAGATCCCTGAGATACTTCAAGGGATGCACTTTCCTCCACAAGACTATTGGGAGCAAATTAACACCTCCCTAGGAGAATTGAGTTCCAACATGGGACAACTAAGGGTGGAGCACCAAGAACATTCCATCCTCCTCCATGAAATTAGAGAAGATCAAAGAGTCATGAGAGAGGAACAACAAAGACAAGGAAGAGACATTGAGGAGCTCAAGCACTCCATAAGACCTTCAAGAGGAAGAACAAGCCGCCATCACTAAGGTGGACTGATGAGCGGATAATTTATACGCTTTTTGGCATTGTTTTTATAGAGTTTTTAGTAAGTTTAAGCTACTTTTAGGGATGTTTTCATTAGTTTTTATGTTAAATTCACATTTCTGGACTTTACTATGAGTTTGTGTGTTTTTCTGTGATTTCAGGTAAATTCTGAATGAAATTGAGGGATTTGAGCTAAACTCTGAAGAAGGCTGACAAAAGGACTGCTGATGCTGTTGGAATCTGACCTCCCTGCACTCGGAATGTTTTTTCTGGAGCTACAGAACTCCAATTGGCGCGCTCTCAACGGCGTTGGAAAGTAGACATCCAGGGCTTTCCAGCAATATATAATAGTCCATACTTTATTCGAAGAATGACGACGTAACTTGGCGTTGAACGCCAAGTACACGCTGTTGACGCCAAGAAATGCCTCTACACGTGAATTCATCAAGCTCAGCCCAAGCACACACCAAGTGGGCCCCGGAAGTGGATTTATGCATCAATTACTTACTCATGTAAACCCTAGGAGCTAGTTTATTATAAATAGAACATTTATCTATTGTATTAGATGTCTTTTGACCAGATCCTGGATTGTACTTTGAGTCCTGTGATCACGTTAGGAGAGGGCTGGCCATTCGGCCATGCCTGAACTCTTTACTTATGTATTTTCAACGGTGGAGTTTCTGCACACCATAGATTAAGGGTGTGGAGCTCTGTTGTACCTCAAGTATTAATGAAATTCTATTATCTTTTATTCAAATCTCTCTTATTCTTATTCCAAGATATTCATTCGCACCCAAGAACATGATGAATGTGATGAGTCAGATTACCCTCATTATCATTCTCACTTATGAACGCACGTGATTGACAACCACTTCCGTTCTACATGCAACAGAGCTTGAATG
>NW_026264987.1:996115-998959 GCF_000817695.3 Arachis duranensis | reverse complement strand
CGACCCTTACTCATGTAAGGTTTATTACTTGGACGACCCAGTACACTTGCTGGTTAGTTGAACGGAGTTGTGTCCACTCGTACCAATTTCTAAAATCCAATTACAAGAAAAAAGGAATCACAATTTCGTCCACCAAGTTTTTGGCGCCGTTGCCGGGGATTGTTCGAGTATGGACAACTGACGGTTCATCTTGTTGCTCAGATTAGGTAATTTTCTTGCCAAAAATCTTTTTTAAAAATTTTTCTTTTTATTTTTCGTTTTTCCAAACTATATTTTCGAAAAAAATTGATAAAAATACAAAAAAATTAGAAAATCATAAAAATCAAAAATATTTTGTGTTTCTTGTTTGAATCTTGTGTTAATTTTTAAGTTTGGTGTCAATTACATGCTTTTAAAATTTTTTCTTGCATTTTTCGAAAATTTCATGCATTCATAGTGTTCTTCATGATCTTCAAGTTGTTCTTGACAAGTCTTCTTGTTTGATCTTGATGAATTCTTGTTTTGTGTCTTTTGTTGTTTTTCATGTGCATTTTTGCATTCATATTTTCCAAGCATTAAAAATTTCTAAGTTTGGTGTCTTGCATGTTTTCTTTGCATCAAAAAATTTTTCAAAATTATGTTCTTGATGTTCATCATGATCTTCAAAGTGTTCTTGGTGTTCATCTTGACATTCATAGCATTCTTGCATGCATCTAGTGTCTTGATCCAAAATTTTCATGTTTTGGGTCATTTTTGTGTTTTTCTTTAAAAATTTAAAAATCAAAAATATCTTTTCCTTATTTTTCTCCAAATTTTCGAAATTTTGGGTTGACTTGGTCAAAAATTTTCAAAATTAGTTGTTTCTTACAAGTCAAGTCAAAATTTCAAGTTTTAAAAATCTTAACTTTTCAAAATCTTTTTCAAAAATCATATCTTTTTCATTTTTTTATAATTTTCGAAAAATTTCAAAAATCTTTTTCAAAATATTTTCAAAATCTTTTTCTTATCTTTATTTGATATTTTCGAAAATTAACTAACAAGTAATGTAATTGGTTCAAAAATTTGAAGTTTGTTACTTTCTTGTTAAGAAAGGTTCAATCTTTAAGTTCTAGAATCTTATCTTGTAGTTTCTTGTTAGTTAAGTAATTTTTTAAAATTAAATTTTTTTCAAAATATATTTTTCAAATATATCTTTTATCTTATCTTTTTCAAAATTTTATCTTTTTCAAATTTTGATTTCAAAATATCTTATCTAACTTCTTATCTTCTTATCTTTTTCAAAATTTGTTTCTTATCTTTTTCAAAACCACCTAACTACTTTTCCCTCTCTAATTTTCGAAAATATCTCATCTCTTTTTCAAAAATTCTTCTTAATTAATTAATTGTTTCAAGTTTTAATTTCAATTTTAATTCATCTCTAATTTTCGAAAATCACTAACTCTTTTTTTAAAAATTATTTTCGAATTCTCTCTTCTCTTCTCTTCTTCTATTTAATTAATTAATTACTAACACTTCTCTTCACCTCTCTTCATCCAAAATCCGAATCTCCTTCTTCATTCTTCTACCCCTTTCTTCTTCTACTAACATAAGGGAATCTCTATACTGTAACATAGAGGATTCCTTTTTCTTTTCTTGTTTTCTTTCCTTTCTTATGAGCAGGAACAAGGATAAAGGCACTCTTGTTGAAATTGATCCAGAACCTGAAAGGACTCTGAAGAGAAAATTAAGAGAAGCTAAATTACAACAATCCAGAAGCAACCTTTCAGAAATTTTCGAACAAGAGAAGGAGATGGCCGAAAATAATAATAATAATGCAAGGAGAATGCTTGGTGACTTCACAAAGCCAACATCCAAGTTTGATGGAAGAAGCATCTCCATTCCTGCCATTGGAGCCAATAACTTTGAGCTTAAGCCTCAACTAGTTGCATTAATGCAACAAAACTGCAAGTTTTATGGACTTCCATCTGAAGATCCTTATCAGTTTTTAACTGAATTCTTGCAAGTCTGTGATACTGTAAAGACGAATGGAGTTAATCCTGAAGTCTACAGACTCATGCTTTTCCCTTTTGCTGTAAGAGACAGAGCTAGAATATGGTTGGATTCACAACCTAAGGATAGCCTGGACTCCTGGGATAAGCTGGTCACTGCCTTCTTGGATAAATTCTTTCCCCCTCAAAAGCTGAGCAAGCTGAGAGTGGATGTTCAAACCTTCAAACAAAAAGATGGTGAATCTCTCTATGAAGCTTGGGAAAGATACAAACAGCTGACCAAGAGATGTCCATCTGACATGTTTTCTGAATGGACCTTATTAGATATATTCTATTATGGTCTATCTGAATTTTCAAAAATGTCTCTGGATCATTCTGCAGGTGGATCTATTCACCTGAAGAAAACGCCTGAAGAGGCTCAAGAACTCATTGACATGGTTGCTAACAACCAGTTCATGTATACCTCTGAGAGGAATTCCGTGAATAATGGGGTACCTCAGAAAAAAGGAGTTCTTGAAATTAATGCTCTGAATGCCATATTGGCTCAGAACAAAATGTTGACTCAACAGGTCAACATAATCTCTCAAAATCTGAATGGATTGCAACATGCATCCAACATTACTAGAGAGGCAGCTTCTGAAGAAGCTTATGATCCTGAGAACCCTGCCATGGCAGAGGTTAATTATTTGGGTGAACCTTATGGAAACACCTACAACCCATCATGGAGAAATCACCCAAATTTCTCCTGGAAGGATCAACAAAAACCTCAACAAGGTTTTAACAATGGTGGACGCAATAGGCTGAATAATAGTAAGCCATATCCATCATCTTCTCAGCAACAGACAGAGAACTCTGAACAAAATAATTCTAATTTAGC
>NW_026264987.1:992975-993564 GCF_000817695.3 Arachis duranensis | reverse complement strand
CCCCCTCCCTCTCCCTATAAATACCTCTCCTTTCTTCTTCATTTTCACACAACACAAACCCCTTCTTCTCTCATATAGCCGAACCCCCTCCTCTCCTTCTCTACAAAAATTCTCTTCTTCTTCTTCTACTCTTCTTTTCTTTTTTTGCTCGAGGACGAGCAAATTTTAAGTTTGGTGTGGTAAAAAGCCTAAGCTTTTTATTTTTCATTCACCATCAATGGCACCCAAGACCGGAGTTTCCTCAAGAAAAGGAAAAGGGAAGGCAAAAGCTTCCACTTCCGAATCTTGGGAAAAGGAGAGATTCATCTCCAAGAGCCACCAAGACCACTTCTTTGATGTTGTGGCAAAGAAGAGGGTGATCCCTGAGGTCCCCTTCAAGCTCAAAAAGAATGAGTATCCGGAAATCCGACATGAGATCCAAAGAAGAGGGTGGGAAGTCATAACCAACCCCATGCAACAAGTTGGAATATTGATGGTTCAAGAGTTTTATGCTAATGCATGGATCACAAGAAACCATGATCAAAGTATGAACCCGAATCCAAAGAACTATCTCACAATGGTTCGGGGGAAATACTTAGATTTCAGTCCG
>NW_026264987.1:988392-988624 GCF_000817695.3 Arachis duranensis | reverse complement strand
GGGCCATCATGATTCATAGCATCATGATTGGAGAGGAAGTAGAGGTTCATGAAGTCATAGCCAATGAACTCTACAAAATAGCTGACAAGCCTTCATACATGGCACGGCTAGCCTTCCCCCACCTCATATGCCATCTATGTTATTCAGCCGTAGTTATCATAGATGGAGATGTCTCCATTGAAGAAGACAAGCCCATCACCAAGAAAAGGATGGAGCAAACAAGGGAAATCCC